>NC_141890.1:24877662-25180692 GCF_030686135.1 Camelina sativa | reverse complement strand
ACTACTTCCACAATCCCTAAGGTACCACTATCACCTTCCCTTGTAGATGTCATTGCATTTGACATTGTGTTTTGTTTTTTGTTTTTCATCTTGAATCGTCAATCAAATTTCTTTCACACAGGGACTGTGTGATTTAAGTTTGGGGGAGGGTTTGAGATAGCATTTGACATTGTGTTTTGTGATTCTTATTTCAAATTTTTAGCATAATCATGTTAATACTTGCATAGCATCTAAGGCATAGAAAAACCCTAAAAATTTGAAAATTTTTGCAAAAATCTTTATAAAAAAAAAAAAGTGTTCATGTAGTTTGCACTGCACATTAGGATCTTGTTTAGCATGTTTCATGTAGGATTGTATAGTACTTGCATTAGGGATCTATGATGAGTATTCCCTTATTAGCTTGTTTATTCACTAGACTAGGATCAATGCCCAAGTTAATAGTACTTTGATGCTAGTTGAGTAGTTAGAATAAGATTGAACCAGGCCTTGAATTCCTACATTGCATTTGGTCTAAATTGAAGCATGTTGAGATTTGAAACCATTTCCTATTTATAAGAACCTAATATTGACTTTCAATTATCAATGTGTGCAATGCTTTAAACTCATGGATACCACATACATATTTGGATCATCTTCTTCCTTTTTACCACTCTTGTTGATCCAAGTAGCTGATTTCCTCATTAAGAATCAGTTCCCCTACACCTAAACCAAACCTTCTTTCAAGCCATGTTTATTCTTGTGTGTGTGAGGCCTATTTTTGGGATTGAGCTTGGTAGAAAGTGTTAGGTTTGAACTGACAAGAGTAAAGCCTTGTGTAGTTCTAGTTTGCATTTTTCAAACTAGATAGGACTAGGTGGTTCACTTGTTGGGTTTGGGACTTGGCTATTATGAAAAGAAAAGAGGAAAAAGAGAAAGAAAAGGTTAGAGTCATTAGGAGGGGAATGTGTTTAAGAAAATTTAAAGTCTAGTGAAAGAATGGGAAGAATAAGGTTGTTTAAAGATGGTTCTAGTTAAAGAAAAGAAAGAAAGGAAAGAGAAGTCTAGCAAAATGCTTTTATGTCTTAAGAATAAGAAGAAAAGAGAACCATAGCAAATAAGTAAGAATCCCCCATTCCACTAGAAAGATCAAATAAGAAACCTCTCCTAAGACTTTAAAACCAAAAGAGAAAAGGGTGAAAAAGAAGAAAAGAAGTTAAAGGGTAGCACTAGGACCAATTGGGTTTAGATTGATAGGATAAACACTTTGGGTACCTTTGGGTAGACAAGGTTTTGTTCTTGTATGTGTCTAAGTGTTCTTACCTTTAGCATTCTTCTAAAGCTCAATTCATTTTTTATGAGAGAACCTTGATATTGATAAACCCTACTCTAAAAAGAGACCATCATTGTCTCTAAACCTTTTACTGCCAAGCCAAATGAGTTTAAGCATTGCATAGAATTGATTCATGTTCTTGATTAATGAATGTTAAACGAAATGGTTGATTTGAATGCATGTGGATGTCTAAGGCTCAAATCAGTGAAGGTTGTGATATGCTTGTCTAAAGTCTTTAAGTATAGCTCATTCAACTTGCATCATAGTACTAGTAACTTAGACATTGATTCTAGATAGTCTATTTGCAAGCTTTAGGAGCTGAGATCCCACTTTCAAACCTCACCTACCTTCTTTTGTCTTTGATTATTTGCTTGAGGGCAAGCAAAGACTAAGTTTGGGGGTGTTGATGTTCATATATTTTACCTTGTTTTCCCTTAGTTTATTCACAACTTTTGCATCTTTTGCTATCCATTTAGGCCATTATTGTGTAGCTTTAGGACTAATCATGCATTAGAGTGTAGTTGCATTGCATTTGCATCTTTTCATGCATAAACAGGTGATTTTGGAGCTTAAGGAGCATGGAAGCAATGCTGAGGAGAAGTGAAGCTGTCCTGAGGAGAAAACAAGAGAGTTAAGGCTGTAGAATCAAGGTCCGGAGTCCAACTCGACCGCACCACTCGACCACCACTCGACCGTGTGCTGAGGAGGACTCGACCGAGTGGAGAATGCACGAGAGAAGCCAGCTCGACCAGCCACTCGACCGAGCACTGGTCGAGTTGACCGAGCCGTTGACCACTTTGACTTTTTGTATTTTTAGGGCTTCCACCTCACCTCCTATATAAGGCCCTTGTACTTGCAGCCACAAAAGAGTCCAGCTTTTTAGAGAGTCTAAAACCTAGTTTTTACCTTTTTTAGATATTATTCCTTTTGCACTTTTATTTTATTTTTAGATCTTGTACTTGTTTGAGAGAGAAAGACTAGATTCTTATATTTTGTTTGTTTCATAACTTTCAAAGTATTAAGATTTCGAGTTTTATTCCTTCATCAATATTGTAGATCTCTGTTTCATCTCTCTAATGATGCAAGTTTCATTATTTTCTGGGTTTTTGACATATTTCACCATGTGTTCTTGTGAGTAGTTTGTTTAGGACCTTGAGGATGGGTTAGGCTGGGTTGATCTTGTGGTTTGTTTGATTTGGTCAAGCTTGACTGTTGTAGATCTCTTCTAGGCTAGATGATCTTAATGCTGATCCTATATCTGAGAGGGTAGGGTTTGATTTCAAGCATCTTAGCATCACACCAATGTCTAAGGAGCATAGATAAGGCCAGATCTAGAGCTTACCATTAGGCTTGCTAAGAGATTAGGAGTCTTGTTTGGTTTGAGATGTATTGCTTAATGCCTGCTTGTGTAGATTCTTTTCTTTGTGAGAACAAGTCTAGAATTGCATAGGTTTGATTGTTTCTTGCCATGAGAGTGGATTAAACATGTATTAGAATAGTATGTCTAGAGATCAGCTCAATGTTTGCTTGAGATTTGTTGACCAAGTTAGATAACCACAATGATTAGCTCAGCCCATGAATCCCTCCTCAAGGCCTTCTTTGTTTATTGAAATCCTAGTTTAAATATCATTGCTTGTTTGTTGTTTGATTGGTTTTAGCTTTGCTCTGTTTTTCTTGTGTTGCTCTGTTTTCACGTTTAAGTCTAGCTCGACCACCCACTCGACCTACACTCGGTCGAGTGCTGCTCGAGTTCATCCCCAGAACTTGTGTTTTTTTGATTTGTGATTGTCTTGTTTCATTCCTGTTTCATTTCCATTGCATTCACGTAGTTTCCTGTTCATTACTTGTCTTGCATTAGTCCATTAGCATAGTTTCTATCTTTGTTCTAGTTTCATTATAGCTTCAAGTTGTTTGTTCTGTTTGCTTTTAGTATCCTGTTCTAGTTGTTTTTACTTTCTGCATTTCATATCTCATTTTAGGATTGTTAGTGACAAACAATCTTTACAATTGGCTTGACTTAGACTCATATGCACATCTTAATTGTTCACAATCACTCAGATAGGATTGACACCTCTTATACTGCAACTGCATAAGGGGAATTGAAACACCCTGACTTCTATTCATTCCATACATCATCATTCCATACATCATTCATTCATACACCACAAAGAAAGTCAGTTTCACCTAGTATTTTACCCTTTTTGGGATTTATGCTTTTTGCACTTTTATTTTCTTAGATCTTGTACCTCTTTTGAAGGAGAAAACACAAGATTCTTCATACTTGTTTGTTTCATAACTTTCAAAGTATCAAGAATTCGAGTTTGATTCCTTCTCCAATATTGTAGATCTTTGTTTTATCTTTCTAATCATGCAAGTTTCGTGTTTTTCTGGGTTTATGACTTTGCTGTTCATCATGTGTGGTTGTGAGTAGTTTCCTTAGCTCTTAGGGATGGTTTAGGCTGGATGGATGTTGTGGTTATTTGATTTGGTCAAGCTTGATTGTTGTAGATCTCTTCTAGGCTAGATGTTCTTAATGTTGATCCTATAACTGAGAGGGTAGGGTTTGATCTCAAGCTTCTTAGCATCACACCAATGTCTAAGGTGCATAGATAAGGCTAGATCTAGAGATTATCATTAGGCTTGCTAAGAGATTAGAAGTCTTGTTTGATTCTTGACATATTTCTTAATGCTTGCTTGTATAGATTCTTTACTTTGTGAGAACAAGTCTAGAAATATATGAGCTTGATTGTTTTTGCCATGAGAGTGGATTAACATGTTCTTAGAGATTATTGTCTAGAGATTAGCTCATGTTGATTGAGGTTTGTTGATCAAGTTAGATAACCACAATCTAAGTTCAGCCCATGAATCCATCCCTAAGACCTTCCTTGTCTATTGATTTCTTAGTCTAAATCCTGTTGTTTGATCGTTGCTTGATTTACTTTTGTCTTGCTCTGTTTTGTCTGCATTGCTCTGTTTTACGTTTTTGTCCAGCTCGACCCTGCACTCGATCTACACTCGATCGAGTGCTTGCTCGAGTTCATTCCCAAAACTCTTGTTTATGATTTGTGTCTGTCCTGTCTTGTTTCTTATTTCATTCTAGTTGCATTTCTGTTGCATTCATTTAGTTTCCTGTTCATTACTTTCCTTGCATTAGTTCATTACATGCATTACTATAGTTTGATCTCTGTTCTAGTTTCATTATTGCCATAATCATTATGTTCCATTGCATTTAGTATCTTGTCCATTCAGCTTTTACATTCTGCACTTTACATTCTGCAATAGGTTGTTAGTGACAAACACCCTCTATAATTGACTTAACTTAGACAAGTATTGCACACCCTGATTGCTTGCATTCACTCATTTAGGATTGATACCTCTTATACTACAATTGCATAAGGGGAATTGAAACACCTTGCTTTCACCATTGTTCATCATCATATCATTCATTCACATTCCATTTCACACACCAAGAAAGATACTAGTTTCAATTTGGCGCCTTTAAGTATTTTCATTTGATTTCTTCTACAAAGTTGCTTATTTTATCATCATCTTTATGATTATGTCTGTTTCATCATTTTCTGGGGTTGTGTTCTTACATCTCATTTATTAGATTCTGAGTAGAGATAGATTCTTAAGGATGGGTTAGGTTGGTAGAGAACTTAGTTTGTTTAGGATTGTTTAAGCTTGAATTCCATAAAATCCTTTCTAGATTAGATATGCTCTATGCTATTCTTATACTGAGAAGGTAAGGATAGATCTTAAGCTTCTTAGCATCACACCAATGTCTAAGTTGCTAGATAAGGCTAAGTCTAGAGATTATCATGAAGCATGCTAAGAGGTTAGATGTTTAAAGTGATTTTTGACATCAATGATCTGACTCTTAAAGCCTGTTTAGTATGGTTTCACCAATGATAGTTGGGTTAGGATGTTACTAAACTTGATTACCTCTGTCATGAGAGTGGATTGGTAAGCCCTTAAGATCATTGTCTAAGGATTAGCTCTTTGTTGATTGAGTTTTGTTAAGCAACCTAGATAGATTAAGTTTAATACCAACCAATAATTCTCATCCTTAGGATCTATTTGCTACTTGTTTGCTTCTATTTCTTGCATTTAATTACTTGTCTTCTTCAGTTTTATTGTTTCTGCTTTTAGTTTTAAGTTTAATCTTCTGTTCTGCATCACTCGTCCATGCAATCGACCTTGGTTCATACCATGCTCGATCGAGTGCTAGGTCGAGCTCCAGTTTATTTTCTTATTTATGCTCTGCTCTTTTCTAGTTTTCTCTTGTTACTTCTGCTTATTAGTTAATTTTGCTTAGTCTTGTTTATTGCACTTGTTTAGTAGCTTAATTTCTTCTTTGTATTTCCTTAAGTTGTTTTGATTGCTGCATTTTCGTTTCTGCTTCATTAGGTTGATAGATACCACCCCCATATCTGAATTGGCTTAATTGTACTATCTTGATTGCATCTTTTGTGATTAGCATAATCCCATTTGGATTGACACCTTAAGTACTACAATGCATAAGGTTAATTGAACCTACTAGGATAGAGACACAAAAATCCTAGTATCATCTCTCCACACTCCGGAGTAATGAAGCTATGAGTAGCTCCAGAATCAAACATAATGTGCGACTTAAACCCGCCCACTAATAAGGTTCCTACACAAACCTCATGTGTTGAGAACCTAACAGCTTATCAGAGGCAAATATAAAATTTGAACTTACTAAGAATTCACAAAGACAAAGTACCAGAAATTATACATGTGATCGCCCCGGCACTGGTTCCACCAGTCTCTGCAGTTGTATAAACTCGTGGTGCCTGCTCAATCTCTGCCACCTGCTGCCTCCCGGCTGCACCTGCTACAACGCTGCCACTGACACTGGCTGCAACTTGGGACACAAGGGCCTGATGTGCCCTGGCTCCCTGCAATGATAGCATACACGAGCCGCTGCCGTCGGAGCACTCCTCTTGGGACAGCTAGCAACCTTGTGATCCTTGCTCCCACAACTGAAGCAACTCGCACCACTCGGCCTCTGCGTAGCCTCCCACTCCCTCTTGGTTCCCTCCACAGGCATGCTGCCCTTACTAGAACCTCCATGATGCTGAGCCTTACTAGGCTGAAATGCTGGACTAACCGCCACTAATTGTGCCCTGATGTCCTCCTCGATCTTTGTCGTAGTCTCAATCAGCTCTGCACGCATAGCATAACTCCGCCCTCTACATTGAACCCTGAAATCGTCACGTAGGGCCCTCACAAACCTCCTGATCTGAGCCTCCTTAGACTCCATAGCCCGATCCCCATAAGAGAGAAGTCGACTGAACTCCAAGTCCAGCTCCCGCACTGACCGCGTCCCCTAAGATAACTGAAGGAACTGCACCTCCAACCGGTCCAATGCCTCTCTCGGAAAGTACTTGTGGTTGAACACCCCCACGAAGTCAGCCCAAGTCATCTCCCTCTGCACTCTCCTAGCAGCCACTGATCTCCACCACACCTGAGCATCACCAATCAAGTGGTGGACCCCTATGTCCACCCAACTCCTCAGCACATCTCAGAGTCTGGAAGTTATGTACCACCCAAAAACCGTGCAGTATTGATGCCATGCATCTCGTTGAGCATAGAAAAATAACGAGTATGCCCTCCCACATCCGCAGCCACTGGCTGCCGCTCCTCCGCCACCACTGGTGGCACTACCTGAGCCTGAGCCGGTACCACTCCTGGTAACCACTAACAAGCCCGCAAGATCGACACCAGGTACTCCACCAGCTGAGATTCACACACCCGGGACTCTAGCATCACCGACTACTGGAGCATCAACACCGCCCCCTCTGACCACACTCATAGAATCCCCCTGGACACCCTACGACTCGTCAACACCCTCAGCTGTCACACTCTAGTCCGCAGTCTCACTAACCACTGGGACTCTGCCCCTACCATGACCTTGTCTGCGTCCACGACCACGTCCACGTCCTCCACCACGACCAGCATCTTCACCCTCTCTAACCATCTGCACTACCATGAAAAGAAGGCTAAACACACAATTAACATAACACAAAAACATAAACTCACGGTGGAATCACACTGTAGGCTCTAAGAGGATGTTCTAAGACTCCATGCCACACACAATTGACTAACTCACATAATCAATCAAGACATGCAATCCCAGACATCTACAGCACAAAGCCTAGTGAACCGAAACCTAGAACCGTAAGGGCTCTGATACCAAACTGAAACGACCCGACCCGATTTTTTTAAATAAATAAATAATAAATAATAATTAATAATAATAATAATAATAATAATAATAATAATAATAATAATAATAATAATAATAATAAATAAACTACAAGTAGTGGTCCCATACTCACTAGCCACCTAACCACAATCACAACCAAGAGCGGAAATAACCAATACCAATATCGAATTAATATCCAACAATAACCCAATAATTATAACATAAACAATATCCAAAAAAATCAACCAGCAGTAATCATAGAACCACCAACCTAGTAATGTTTCTAATGACCCAACTCTAGCAACCTAGCAATGTCATACAACAACCAATCGAGTCCCTAGAACATTCCTATTCATTGCCTTGATTCCACGATCACACTTTGCCTTTAACTGTACCATAAACACAAATTGCAATGAATGAGTATTTTATAAACACTCAGTAGGGCAATCCTCCCATCTGCTGGCCTATACACACAATCAATAGAGACAACTCTAACCATCAACCAACAATCAACAATCAACAATCAACAATAACAAACCAGGACTCTGCATCACCGACACCAGTTGGGGTTGCGTCGACCGACGCATGATATGCATCGACCGATGCAAGGTTCACTTGCATCGACCGATACTCCCATTGCATCGACCGACGCATGCTCGACATAGCACGAAAACCCTAAGGTTTTACGCGCTGTCCTCGCACTTGCATCGACTGATGAACTTTCCCCGGAAGCTTCTCGCCGGATCTTCGTTCCTACAACCACAAAACTCGATCCCAAGCCACAAGAAAGCTTCCCAACGTCCCAAATAACATTCTGACAAGCCAAACAACACATAAACAAGCAGATCAGAGAATTCTCCAGCTTAGATAAGCCATGGTCATGCACTTACCTTTGCCAAGACGAATCTGAACCTCAAACAAGCAAGAAACACTTCCAGGAAGCTCCTACAATGATTCCAGCTACAGATCTCTACAGGAACAGCCTCAAACTTCCAAAATCTCACCAAGAACACTTAGAACTCTTTTCCTCTCTTCTTTTCTCTTAGAAACGGCTAAACTCGTCGAATGAGACAAAACACTCGAGCTAAGGGTTTTCCCTATCCCAAAACGCAGCGTTTTACTTAAACTTGTCCGCACTGAACCGGCTATGCATCGACCGATGCAATCCTGAAACCGGGATTTTGGTTCGCGGATGTTACAAAAAGCAACTTAAGAGAAGAAGTTCTACGCGGATAACTTATGGTGCTGGTTCATCTAACCGAAAACCAAGTTACCAGAAGGGAGAAAAGTCAGTTGCTCTTCCAAAGGTTGAAGCGAAGCCATTTGTTGCCAATCAAATTACCAAGGACAAAGCTGAGGCTACCAGAAGCCGAGCTCGTGATGTGACGTGTTATAAGTGTCATGGGAGAGGACACTATGTGCATGAATGTTCCAATAGAAGAACCATGATTCTCTTGGAGAATGGAGAGATCGAGTCAGAAAATGAAGAGGTAGTTTCTGATTCACTAGAAGAACTTGAAGAAATTCCAGCAAAAGGCGCGATATTGGTGGCAAGGAGATCACTTAGTGTTCAAACTGTGATTGTGGAACATGAGCAAAGGGAGAATCTAATTCATACAAGGTGCCATGTCCGAGATAAGGTGTGTTGTCTCATAATTGATGGCGGAAGTTGTACTAATTTGGCGAGTGGTTAAGAAGCTTGGGCTGACTACGGAGAAGCACCCGAAGCCATATAAGCTACAATGGCTTAATGATGATGGTGAGATGAAGGTTAGTATCCAAGTAAAGGTTCCTATTGTCATTGGGAAAAATGAGGATGAGGTTTTGTGCGATGTTCTACCTATGGAGGCCAGTCATATTCTTTTTGGAAGACCGTGGCAATCTGACCGAAGAGCAAGCCATGACGGTTTCACCAATTGTTATTCTTTGAGTTCAAAGGAAAAAATCATCTTAGTTTCATCGACACCTCATGAAGTTTATTAAGATCAGTTGATACTCAAGCAAAGGAAAGAAACAAACACCATGAGCGACCCCACAAACACAATTCACCAAAAAGAGAGCGAGAGTTTGAGAATAACCAAGTCAAAGGCATGTGAGAGAAAACCCGTGATGCATTCAAATTTCTTTGTGAGAAAAGGAGAGGTTAAGAGATCTTTATTTCAAAACAACCATTGATTATGTTTATTTACAAAGAAACCCTCATGAGTTTTTCAGACCTTGCACCGGTGTTACCGAGTGAGATAACCTTTCTTTTGCAGGATTTTAAGGACGTGTTCCCAGAGGACATACCCAAAGGCTTACCACCTATTTGTGGTATTGAAAATCGAATAGACTTTGTTCCTAGAGCCATCCACAACATCAAGATCCATGAGAAAGCGAGAATAAACATCAAGGAGAAGACAAAGCAGTATGCAAAACAAGCTAACAAAGGAAGGCGCAAGATGGTATGCAAACCCGGAGACCAAGTATGGGTTCACTTGAGGAAAGAACGGTTTCCAGCTGAAAGGAAGTCAAAACTAATGCCTAGAATCAATGGAACCTCAAGGATCACAAGAAATATTAATGACAATGCGTACCGACTTGATCTTCAAGGTAAGTACAATGTGAATTCAAGCTTTCATGTTTTTGATGTAGTTCATTTTGTGGCAGATGATCCAGATTTGAGGTGAAATCCTTTTCAAGAGGAGGGGGATGATGTGATCATGGATGGAGCTAAGGAGGATGAGCTTGTAGTTGAGGTTGAACCTGAGGAATATGTAGCTGAGCTTGAACCAGAGGGCTTTGATAACATGATTTTCACCCAGGGTATCAATTCCCTATGCAGTTGTAGTACAAAGGGTTATCAATCCAAATGGTTGTTATGCTAGCAGATAAGATATGATCAGAACAGAGCAAGTCAAACCAAGCAATAGTGGGGTTTTGCTAACAACCTAAAATAAGCAAAAGTAAATAACAGAACAAGAACCACACGACCTAAGTACTCGATGCAAGCATTCGGGTACATGATCGGGTGGGGTGATCGGATCAAGTAGGCAAGGATGAACTGCTCGAAGGTATACACGAAGCTGGTGATCGAGTACCAGTTCGGGTAAGGGGTCGAGTTACAGAAAAAAACTAAACAATCAAGATAAGAAAGCTCCGAAGGATGGGGTAATCGACTCATAAGTGTTCTTGACCAATTTGGGATGTCCTACGTGCCTCAAGCAATTATTCCATAGACAATGAATCTCTTAAATCTTGCTAAAACACTCTCGTGATAGAAACAATCAACCTTAGTCACTCTCCTACCCAACTCTCGTTGGAGAAACATGACCAAGGAGGCATTACAATCCGATTCATTATGTCAATAAACTCCTTACACATCTAATCTCTTAGGCTAAGTGAGTAAATCTTTAGCATTGATTGATTCAAGCATTTCAACAACATCTCTCGATGGCAAAACACCCTAGATCTAGTCTCAACCTCTCGGTCTGAAAATAGCATTACGAACATCAATCTAGAAAGGAATTTATATAAGATAAACATTCAAGCTAAGACATCCTAACCGATTAAGAACACATATTTTGTCTACCCTATCCTTAGAAACTTTATTTCACTACTCAGATCTCATGGTAAAAAGCATAAAAACACAAATGAATGAAAGTTGCATTGTATTGAAAATAAGATAAAAGTAGTAGAGTACAGAATCGAGACTAAAGAGAATAGCAAAAAAAACAAAATCGAATCCTAACAAAGTGGAAATGATGTTTGAGTCGCTCAATCTCTCTCTCACAAGCTCTCGCTCTCTAGTTTGAGTGTCTGCTGCGTGCTTCGGCGAGAGGAAGAAGAGGGGGGTTTATATATGGAAACTCTTTTAACCTAGCTGCTCAGTCCTGCCCGAGTGTCTGCTCGAGGCGGTGCACGAGGTTCAAGTCTGCTAGCTCATCGGGTAGGTCTTCGGGTTGTTCTTCTTGCACAATCGCTTCTTTGGGTACATGCTCGGGTTTAACCTCGTTTTTCCCTATTTTAGGCTCTAAAGTACCTGTTTTCATCCAAAATACACAAATGCAACAATGCAGCATCCTAAATGGCCTAAATGCAAATTCCAACAGTTAAGGACCTAAAAATGCTAAGGTTAGGGTATATATAATGCAAAATATGGACAAAAAAGGGTGTCTAAAACATGTAAATTAAAGAGTTATCAAGCTTGTAGCTGAGGAACCATTGCTTGTACCTGAAGGTCCAATGACTAGAGCAAAAGCTAAGAAGCTAAGGGATGCACTTAATGGGCTTATTCAAGAGCTTATGGCCAAAGAGAGCATGGGAAAATCTGTTGGGGATGATGTCTATCAAGTCCAGCCCACTTTGAGCCTAATTCAAGTCCAAGAAAACCCAAAATAATCACTTTATTTTGTGGTAAAAGAAGAGTGACGAAAATAGAGATACATGCACCTAGAGTCACTTTGGAGGAAGGGATACATGCACAAGAATTTGGGTCTTCATTCAACCATCTATCTTAACTGTTTTTTTTTTCGTTTCAAGACTAGTTAATACTTGGCTTTGTTACCAAGTTTTCTTATCCTATATAAACTCATGTAAGAATAATAAAATAATCAATCCAACTTTTTATCAAAACAATTTCTTTCTTTGAGAGTGATTCTCTTCTGTTTTTTGTGAACAAAACCGATTGCTTGGTGTGATTCTAACAATCAAAACCGACTGCTTGGTGTGATTCTAACAGTCAAAACCTGATCTCCATGGTGCGAGGCTAAGAGATCCGATCCTTTTGGTGCGAGACTGAAAAGATCAAACCGGTATATCAAGAGCCCTTCCGCAACTCTTTTGCAACCATTCATTCCAGCATCCTTATTCTTGAGTCTTCCTTGTCTTTAGAATCAAGGTGTATTTATCTACCAACTCGAAGGTGCCGATTCCTTGGGAGGATCATATCAAATGTTGTTATTGTTTGGATGAGACACACACAACAACATCCCCAAGTGTCAATATTAGAGATTTTCATACTCTATTATTTCAAGAATAAATTGGCATACACCTTTTATTGATCTGTTTTTGATTCAAGAATATCAGAGATTTTCATACGTTAAGGTTTCTGTTAGGGGATCTGTTTTTGATTCAATTAAAAGGTTTGCATAAAATTTGATTCAATTAAAGTTTACTTACAATTAAGAAACTTGCAATTGTTTTAAAATTAAAAATAATGATGATTAAGCAACTTTGATAAGGTTTCTCTAGTGAAAGGGTGATTTTGTTTAAAGTTGTTAATGGGTTGCTTTGATTAGTTTAATATTAATTATATGATTAGTTTAATTTTGAACAACTTAGATGGGTTTCTCTAGTAAAAATGGTCGTATCACTCTACATGTATATTTGATTTTTTTTCTAATAAAATGTAAAACTTATTCGAAAAATATGGTTTTACAGCAAATCCAGCGTTTGCTTAAACTTTTACATCAAAACAATATTCATAAATAACTAAAAAAATTATGTGTTATCTTGAGGCAACCGAAGTCATTTTGAACAACTTAGATGGGTTTCTCTAATAAAAATGGTCATATCACTCTACATGTATATTTGATTTTTTTTCTAATAAAATGTAAAACTTATTCGAAAAATATGGTTTTACAGCAAATCCAGCGTTTGCTTAAACTTTTACATCAAAACAATATTCATAAATTACTAAAAAAATTATGTGTTATCTTGAGGCAACCGAAGTCATCATACAATGATCATACTTGCCATCTCTTTGAAGCTGAATCGAGTAAGTCCTATTACAAACTTGCTGATCCAGTTGGTGAACGAGCTGCGTTGGTGGAAGTGGAGCTTCACCATGTCGTCTGCCAGTGTCGGCCCAACCAATTTTGCTGCGAAAGCAAAAAAAATTTTTTTTGCCCATTAACAAACATTAGAAAAAAAAAGTTACAAAAACTGCTACTCTAAGGTTCGAACACTTAACACTGAAGGATCCAGAACTTTTCATAATACCACCGCAGCTTTTCATAATTGATGCTCCTTAAATCGTTAATATAATTTGGCACCTAAAGCCCTTGCTTTACGGACTTCAAATCCAACAAAGTGCAGAGAGGATGCATAACTATGATGTATACTTCGAGTATCTCGCTGAAAAAGATCCAGAATTTGCTGCTAAGTTTCGAAACCCGACAAGAACCAACCCAGAAACCGGAGAATAGGGCAACACCGATGAAACAGGAAACGCAGGTAGCGAAACGGGAACCAGAAACATCACCTCTCTCTCTGAAACTTTTTAAAAACTCTTCCTTTTATCACCTATCTCTGTCTGAATCTTTTTAAAGACAATATGTTTTGTAATGTATATTTTATTTAAAGACAATTTAAATTTCATTTTTCATTTTGGATTTTATTTAAAATGTGGATTTTATTAGGAATTTTAATTCTATTCTCAATTGTAAATTGAACTTAAAATTTCAATTTAATTTCAATTCAGTTTTAATTCTAAATCCAAATTCTGGATTAATTTCAACATCATCCAGAATAAGCAAAATAAAATCGATGTCACAAATTTGTGTGGGTTGCAGCTTGCAACGTATTTGCGATGGATTCAGTTTCTCAGACTTTGTATCCCGATATCTTTTAATTTATTCAGTTTCTGCATTTGATTTCTTCTACAAAGTTGTTCTTCCCATTTTTATCTATCTAATGATGCTTGATTCAATGTTTTCTGAGTTTGTATCGTTGATGATGATTTCTAGATCCGAGTAGTGTTAGAGTTCTTGAGGATGGGATAGATTAGGTGGAGGATTTTAGGATGCAGGGTGTTTAAGCTTTGATTTGTATGATTCCCTTCTGGGCTAGAGTTAGAAATACTAGTTTTTCTCTGATCAATTGGAACTAGGTCTTAGACATTTCCACACCCAAAAGGTGTTTGATGAAATGTATGACCAACTAGTGCCAGAGACTTACATTCCTAGCCTTAGAGATTAGTTGTCCAGGATGTTTGTTGACATGAATGAACTTGTTTGTTGACATGAATGAACTTGTTTGTCATGCCTGCTTCATCATGTTTCTCT
The DNA here is from genome assembly GCF_030686135.1 of Camelina sativa. Lineage (NCBI taxonomy): Eukaryota > Viridiplantae > Streptophyta > Magnoliopsida > Brassicales > Brassicaceae > Camelina > Camelina sativa. Next base: position 25,166,105 of record NC_141890.1, on the reverse strand, counting down.
AGCGAGAGCTAGGTTTGGAAGTGGTTGAGTCTGAGTAGCTTCTGTCAAGAGATTGGATTATCTAAGTCGTGATGTTCATTGTTTAGGGATAGTTTGCTTGTAGCATGTTAAACACTCTATAGACTAGGATACTCCACCGACATCAATTACCCCATCCTTAGGACTTCTAACTTTTTCATTGATATTGCATTCATGAGACCGTTTTTCATCTTGCTATTTAGTTCTTGTTTAGACTCGATTTCGTCTTTACCCACGTTTACTCCTTGCCATACATTTTCGTTTATAGTTTTGTAACTCATTTCCGTTTTGCATTCTGATCATTCTAGGATTGTTAGACAAACACTCTTTTTGAATTGGCTTGACTTGTGATTGCTTGATTGCATCTTGATTGCTAGCAACATCCCATTTGGATTGACACCTTAAGTACTACAGCACATAAGGTAAATTGAACCTGCTAGGAGATAAAGAAAATCCTAGTATCAATACTCCTCAAAATCGTAATCCTCTGAATCACCTCCATGTCCTTGCGCTTTTGGCTCTCTCTCTTCAGCTTTGGATTCCCCCTCAGGGTTGTACAGCTCCTCTAATGGTGGCATAAAGTCTATGTTTGCCCCTAGCCGAATTTTTGTGAACACGACGTTGGGCAGAATCATTTGAGTAGCACCGACTGCTGGATGAACGAACTTGAAGAGCAACCTATCATTTGGCTTCTCATAGGACAAGAATCTCTCCAATGTGAGGTCTAGCCATCTTGGCTCATGTGCCACTCCCTTCAGGGGCACGTCACAAGCCACCAAAATCGGTGTGACTAAACCTCCTATGGAGATCTCTCCAGATCCTTCTCGCCTCTCAGTTTTCATTGCCCAAGATTTCATATACAAGAACTGATCTAGCAAAACAAAGATCATGCTATTGTCTGCAACATCCCCTACTAGTGGTCTACCATCCCTAGCATTATCCAAGATTCCACATAATGCTATGTCTAACAGCCGGAGCTCATGATCATTCACATTCCCAGTTTCCTTCCTAGCGAATAAGGTGCAAGCTAGGGATTTGTGAAAATACCTCAAGACAGGGCTCCTAATTTGAGCAGATTTGGAGCTTGTGGATTTGTAGGGAAGTTTATCTCCTATTGTCAGCCATAGGGATTTCATCTCCTCCTTGCTTACCTCCATGTTTTCTCCATGATCAGCCTTGAAACCATACAGCTTCTCCATCTCCTTGAAAGTGAGTTGGTATTCCTTGTTGTGCACGGAGAAGGTGATGAACCCGATCCCCCCATCGGGTAGCAGGGTCGAGTGGTCTTCGAAATAATGTAACCGCAGTCTGGAAAGGAAGTGAACCGTCTCCTCCTCGTAGGCTTCAAGGTTGGCTCGCATCATCTAGCGATCCCCAATTGTTTCATTGTCTTGTGGTGGGGGTAGCGGGTCCTAACGAAGCTCACCTTGCGGAGGACCTTGAAGAGCTTGGCCGGAGTCTCCACCTCTCTTTGCTTCAGACTCCGCGACGCCAGCCGGGTGCGTTCTCTCTGCTCCTCTTCATTGTCAGGGACCTCACCCTCGGTATCTTGATCTTCTTCTTCTGCCGCCCTCTTAGCTACCTTCTCAGCCTTTTCAGAAGCGGGTCTCTTCCCCCTCGCAACCGCGACTCTGCTTCTCAACTTGGAGGTTTGGTTCTCCTCCGGTTCTCCTCCATCGGCGTCTGAATCTACCTCCATCGAATCAGTGTCGGTTTTCTCGGATGTAGACAGGTCCCTATGTCGAGGAGATCTGCGGATTTCACTCCCTACTAAGCTTGGAGAGCGAACTCGGGTGTCTACACAATTGGGTTCTCGAGTGCCACCTCGGGTGACGAATCGGGTTGAGCATCGGGTAGGGGATTGGAAACTGATGTTCACATATTTTACCCTGTTTTCCCTTAATATATTCACATCTTTTGCATCTTTTGCTATCCATTTTGACCATTATTGCATAGCTTTAGGACTGTTCTTGCATTAGAGTTTAGTTGCATTGCATTTGCATCTTTTCATGCATAAATAGGTGATTTTGGAGCTTAAGGAGCATGGAAGCAATGCTGAGGAGAAGTGAAGCAATCATGAGGAGAAAGCAAGAGAGCTAAGGCTGAAGAACCAAGGTCCGGAGTCCAACTCGACTGCCCACTCGACCAGACACTCGGCCGTGTGCTGAGAGGGACTCGACCGAGTGGGAGGAGCACAAGAGGAGCCAAATCGACCGGTCACTCGACCGAGCACCAGGTCGAGTTGGTCGAGCCGCCTGGCTATTTTGTCTTCTAGCGTTTTTAGGGCTTCCACTACATTTTCTATATAAGGGCTTGTACCTGTGGAACTTGACTTTTTCTGTGGGTGGTGAATGAATGATGTATGGAATGATGAGTTATGAATGAATGGATGTCAGGGTGTTTCAATTCCCTTATGCAATTGTAGTATAAGAGGTGTCAATCCAATCTGAGTGTTTGTGAACAATCAAGATGTGCATATGAGTCTAAGTCAAGCCAAATGTAAAGATTGTTTGTCACTAACAATCCTATAATGAGATATGAAATGCAGAAAGTAAAAACAACTAGAACAAGATACTAAATGCAAACAGAACAGACAAATTAAAGCTATAATGAAACTAGAACAGAAATAGACACTATGCTAATGAACTAATGCAAGACAAGTAATGAACAGAAAACTAAGTGAATGCAATAGAAATGAAACAGGAATGAAACAAGACAATCACAAATCATAAACACAAGTTCTGGGGACGAACTCGAGCAGCACTCGACCGAGTGTAGGTCGAGTACAGGGTCGAGCTAGACTAAACGTGAAAACAGAGCAACACAAGAAAAATAGAGCAATGCAAAAACGAATCAAACAACAAGCAAGCAATGATATTTAGACTAAGATATTAATAAACAAAGAAGGCCTTGAGGAGGGATTCATGGGCTGAACTAATCATTGTGGTTATCTAACTTGGTCAACAAATCTCAAGCAAACTTTGAGCTGATCTCTAGACATACTATTCTAAGACATGTTTAATCCACTCTCATGGCAAGAAACAATCAAACCTATGCATTTCTAGACTTGTTCTCACAAAGTAAAGAATCTACACAAGCAGGCATTAAGCAATACATCTCAAACCAAACAAGACTTCTAATCTCTTAGCAAGCCTAATGGTAAGCTCTAGATCTAGCCTTATCTATGCTCCTTAAACATTGGTGTGATGCTAAGATGCTTGAAATCAAACCCTACCTTCTCAGATATAGGATCAACATTAAGAACATCTAGCCTAGAAGAGATCTACAACAATCAAGCTTGACCAAATCAAACAAACCACAAGATCAACCCAGCCTAACCCATCCTCAAGGTCCTAAGCAAACTACTCACAAGAACACATGGTGAAATAAGTCAAAAACCCAGAAAACATTGAAACTTGCATCATTAGAAAGATGAAACAGAGATCTACAATATTGATGAAGAAATAAAACTCGAAATCTTAATATCTTGAAAGTTATGAAACCAACAAAATACAAGAATCTAGTCTTTCTTTCTTAAACAAGTACAAAATCTAAAAATAAAAGAAAGTGCAAAAGGAATAAATCTAAAAAAGGTTAAAACTAGGTTTTAGACTCTCTAAAAAGCTGGACTCTTTGGTGGCTGCAGGTACAAGGGCTTTATATAGGAGATGATGTGGAAGCCCTAAAAATACAAAAAGTCAAAGCAGTCAACGGCTCGGTCGAGTGGGTGGTCGAGCTGGCTTCTCTTCGTGCATTCTCCACTCGGTCGAGTCCTTCTCAGCACACGGTCGAGTGTCTGGTCGAGTGTGCGGTCGAGTTGGACTCCGGACCTTGATTCTTCAGCCTTAACTCTCTTGTTTTTCTCCTCAGGATTGCTTCACTTCTCCTCAGCATTGCTTACATGCTCCTTAAGCTCCAAAATCACCTGTTTATGCATGAAAAGATGCAAATGCAATGCAACTATACTCTAATGCATGATTAGTCCTAAAGCTACACAATAATGGCCTAAATGGATAGCAAAAGATGCAAAAGTTGTGAATAAACTAAGGGAAAACAAGGTAAAATATATGAACATCAACACCCCCAAACTTAGTCTTTGCTTGCCCTCAAGCAAATAATCAAGACAAAAGAAGGTAGGTGAGGTTTGAAAGTGGGATCTCAGCTCCTAAAGCTTGCAAATAGACTATCTAGAATCAATGTCCAAGTTACTAGTACTATGATGCAAGTTGAATGAGCTATACTTAAAGACTTTAGACAAGCATATCACAACCTTTATTGATTTGAGCCTTAGACATCCACATGCATTCAAATCAACCATTTCTTTTAACATTCATTAATCAAGAACATGAATCAATTCTATGCAATGCTTAAACTCATTTGGCTTGGAAATAAAGGCTTTGAGACAATGATGGTCTCTTTTTAGAGTAGGGCTTATCAATACCAAGGTTCTCTCATGAAAATGGATTGAGCTTTAGAAGAATGTTAAAGGTAAGAACACCTAGACACATACAAGAATAAAACCTTGTCTACCCAAAGGCTCCCAAAGTGTTTTATCCTAGCAATCTAAACCCAAATGATCCTAGTTCTACCTTTTTACTTCTTCTTTTCTTTTTCACCCTTTTCTCTTTTTGTTTTCAAGTCTTAGGAGATGTTTCTTATTTGATCTTTCTAGTGGGATGGGGGATTCTTACTTATTTGCTATGGTTCTCTTTTCTTCTTATTCTTAAGACATATAAGCACTTTGCTAGACTTTCCTTTTCTTTCTTTTCTTTTCTTTAATTAGAACCATTCTCAACATTTTTTACTTCCCATCCTACCACATAAACACATTCTCCTTTTACTTAAACACATTCTCCTTTTAAAGACTCTACCCTCTTTTCTTTCTCTTTTTCCTCTTTTCTTTTCATAACAGTCAAGTCCCAAACCCAACAAGTGAACCACCTAGTCCTATCTAGTTTGAAAAATGCAAACTAGAACTACACAAGGCTTTACTCTTGTCAGTTCAAACCTAACACTTTCTACCAAGCTCAATCCCAAAAAGGCCTCACACACACAAGAATAAACATGGCTTGAAAGAAGGTTTGGTTTAGGGGTAGGGGTACTGATTCTTAATGAGGAAATCAGCTACTTGGATCAACAAGAGTGGTAAAAAGGAAGAAGATGATCCAAATATGTATATGGTATCCATGAGTTTAAGGCAAAGCACACATTGATAATTTAAAGTCAATATTAGGTTCTTATAAATAGGAAATGGTTTCAAATCTCAACATGCTTTAATTTAGACCAAATGCAATGTAGGAATTCAAGGCTTGGTTCAATCTTATGCTTCTAACCACTCAACTAGCATCAAAGTACTATTAACTTGGGCATTGATCCTAGTCTAGTGAATAAACAAGCTAACAAGGGAATACTCATCATAGATCCCTAAGCAAATACTATACAATCCTACATGAAACATGATAAACAAGATCCTAATATGCAATGCAAACTACATGAACACTCTTTTTTTATAAAGAATTTTGCAAAAAATTTCAAATCTTTAGGGTTTTTCTATGCCTTAGATGCTATGCAAGTATTAACATGATGATGCTAGAAATTTGAAATAAGAAAACAAAACACAACATCAAATGCTATCTCAAACCCTCCCCCAAACTTAAATCACACAGTCCCTGTGTGAAAGAAATTTGATTGAGGATTCAAGATTAAAAACAAAGAAAACAAAACACAACAGCAAATGCAATGATATTTACAAGTGACGGTGATAGTGGTACCTTAGGGATTGTGGAAGTAGTCGTCCACATCCATCTGCATGATGTCATAGGAGTAGTTGGGGTCTTGTTGATGACTTGGAGGTGGAGATTGGGGCAGTTCGACGATGGGAATCGACCGGCACTCGGTCGAGTACGTGCTCGAGTGGGGGGGTCGAGCTGGACCGCGAGTGTCAAAATTCTGACCTTGCTGCTGGTAGAACTGCTGGTAGAGTGCTGGATCCATGAAGTACTGGGGTGGGATGGGAGGGTAACCTGGATATCCTGGATAAGCAGCTGGAGGTGGGAAGCCATAGGGTGATCTGGGCTGGAACTCGGCCAAGTGCATTGGAGGTGCTCGGTCGAGTGGTTGCTCGAGTGACCCGGTCGAGTACCTTGAAAATTGTTGTTCTCGGGTACTTGAGCTCCTCTTCCTCTGATTTAGCTCATACATTGAAGCCCTAGCTGGTTCCACAGGGTTCGCAACTCTAGAAAGTGCTCTAGTTGAGCTACTCCTCCTCAAAGGGCTTGATGGTGTAGGTGAAGAATTCCCACTCTTCAACTCAGCTATCTCCTTCTTTAAGCCCTTGATAGACTTAGCCATGTTGGTCACCTTCTTCTTCAGCTTATCAAACCTCTTCCCATGCCATTTGTTCCATTTTTGCAAAAGAGTTAATCTCTTGGTAGTCTCCCTCACTCCTCTACTATCTCTTGGGTTGAGCTCATAATCCTCAAAGTAAAATTGCTCCTCCCCATCAGCCATTTGTGCATTCCCAGCTTCCTCAACTCTAGGTTGAACTATCCCATCAAACAAATGCTCCTCAGCTGGCCAAAAGTCAATGTTGGCTCCTTCTTGAATGGTGGTGAGCTCTTGGTTAGGCAAAATCAGTTGCTTTTTCCCAAGTGTTGGAAGCTCAAAGTTGAAAATGTGATTCCCTTGATGCATCTCCTTGGCTAGGATGAGGGTAGAGGTGAGGTAGCTAGAGTCAATCCATCTTGGTGAAACCCTTTCTCCTCTAAGTGGAACCTTAGCAGCTTGTAGGATTGGAGTAATGATGCCTCCAATGGTTAGTGCTCCTCTTGATCCTTTGTTCTCCAACTTGCGTACCCAACTTCTCAATTGAATCATGTGGTCAATTAGTACCATTGATAGGTCAGTCTCCACAGTGCTCCCAAGAATGATGGTACCATTTCTTGCTTGAAAGATGATTCCATTGAGAGCCAAATCAATCATCTTTAGCTCCCCCTCATTAATGTTCCCAGTTTCCTTCCTAGCAAAGAAGGTGTTGGCAAGAGCTTTGTGGAAGTACCTTAGGACTGGGCTCCTTATCCTTGAACTCTTGGAATTGGAGGATGAATAGAATTTGTTGTCCCCAATGGTTTCCCACACAGCATAGAGCTCTTCTCTTGGAATCATCAAACTCCTATTGCTCCCAACCTCAAAACCAAACACATTTGCTATCTTCTTCATTGAAAGATCATACTTCTTCCCCTTGATTGTGAAAGCAATGTGACCAGCTCCTAACTCAGCATCCTTCCTTGTATATGTGTGCAGCTTGACTGTGGCTAGAAACTCACAACTCTCTTCTTTGTAGCCCTCCATGCAAAGCCCCATGAACTTGGTTAGGTTGCACTTCTCAAAGAGATACTCCACATCTTCATCAATGGCTAGCTTCTCAATGGTTTCCTTGTGTGGATATCTAGTCCCTAAGAACTCCATTCTCATGAAAGCATCATAAAGTTGCCTCTTTGACAACCCACAAGACTCAGCTTCTCCATCATCCTCTAACTCTTCTTTTTCACTTTCTTCCTCACTCTCATTCTCACTCTCCTCTTGTTCAACCTCAACTGCTGGCCTCTTCCCTTTGGCTTTGTGTCTCCTCATGAACTCATTGAGAGTTGACTCCCTTTCCTCCTCACTTTCATTCCTCTCAGGATCTTCCTCAACTATCTCTCTCCTTGGGCACGGCATCTGGCTCGACCGGCTGCTCGAACCGCCACTCGGTCGAGTGCATGATCGAGTGGGGCGTCTAGTGGCTCTTCCAGCTTCTCCTCTTGATTCAAGGCTAGCATCATGACGTTCCATGGAGGTTGCAGTGGTTTGTTGAGACTTCCTAGTGATCCTTGAAGAAATTTTTCAAAAAGAACTGAAGGGAATAGACTCAAAGCTCAAAGTTAATAGGTTAGTGACCCAAAAACTTGAAAGAACTAAGCTTGAGCAAAAGATAAGCTATGAGAGAGACTTTAAAACTTGAATTTAATTGTTTTGAGCAAATGATAGAATGTGAGAGGTATAATCTCGTGCTAAGTCTATATAAAGAAGCTAAGGGGACAAAGAGACAAGGGTGGAGTGTCCATACCATTCAAATTTGAAATGGGAATCTTTGACCTGCTTTTTGCTTCCACTCGACCCCACACTCAACTGTACACGGTCGAGCACCTTGACCAAATTTTGAAATTTCAAAATTTTTCTTCTTGTTCTTCCCTCCACTTGATCGTTCTAGCGATTTGAAGATCAAATGGGCCTTAATTCCTTTCTAGCTCGGTCGAGTACCTCTCTTGGGCAGGTCGAGTGGGCCTGCGAGTCTCCTTCTCCAAGTCTAAATCTCTCCTTACCCAACTACATTTTCACCTAAAGGTCTGTCCAACACAAACATAAAACAAAACACATCAAAACTACAAGGAAAATAAACCATATTTACAAAGGATACCTTAGGGACTTCCTCCCTAGTGAGCTTGTTTAAAGTCACTAAGCTTGACTTTGGCTGCCTTCTTAGGCTTTGTTTAGATACCAAGGAGGTGATGAAATCCTCCCTGGAACCTCTTGATCACTATGAAGTTGATCCTTGATCTCCTCACCCTTGACACACAAACCATATTTCTTCTTGATTTTGAGCCTTGGTCTTGCTTTCCTTAAAGACCTGTTGTTCAGCTTAACTTGGAGATCCTCAACCATACTAGTCAACTCTTGAACTGACCTCTTAAGCTTTTCCACAGAATCATCTTGAAAGGAGACCTTAGCCTTTGGAGTTGCTTCACCACTTAAGCCTTCTTGACCTCCTTTGTCCTTGATAATAAAAGGTTGATCATCAATGGTAGGAAGGTTGGTTGGGTTATAGATGTTAAACTTCATGGCTATATCTTCAGCAATGTTCAAGGTCACAAGACCCTCTTTGACATCGATAACTGCTCCAACAGTGGCTAAGAATGGCCTTCCAAGAATGATTGGATCTTCAGGTTCCTTGTCCATCTCCAACACCACAAAATCAGTGTGAACCCTTGCCTTCCCTATCTTGACTGGGACATTCTCCAACCTTCCAACTATCTCCTTGTTTGACCCATCAGCTAGACATATATGAAGGTTGGTGGATTTGAAATCAGTTCTCCCAAGCTTTTGTGCTATGGAGTATGGCATCACACTTGTTGAAGCTCCCAAATCACAAAGGCATTGGTTGTAGTGAAGATAGCTAAGTGTGCAAGGCAGATAGAATGGACTTGGATCCTTAAGCTTGATTGGAATGATAACTCCTCCAAGGTCCTCAAGATCCTTCTCATCTTGAGCTTCAGCCTTTTTCTTTGACAAATCAAGCAAAAAATCTTTGTAGAGAGGATATGGATCATACTGTTCCAAGGCAGGTCCTCTCTCTTCTTCTTGGTAAGCAATGGTGATCTCTTGTATGGCCATCACTTCTTCTTCTTTCTCAATCACAACCACTTCCTTCAAAGCCTTCTCTTCCTCTTGTTGCTTAGCCATCATCTCCTTTCTCTCAATGATTTCCCTAAGCTCCTTAATCTTTTGTGCTTTGAAACGTCCTGGGAATGGAAGAGGTGGCTTGTAAGCAGGAGGAATGTACTTAGCAGGCTTGGCAGCTTCTGAGTCTGCAACTCGATCGACCACTCGAGCATGCACTCGGTCGAGTGGCTGTTCGAGTACCTGGTCGAGTGCAATAGCGGACTCCAGTTGCTTTGCACAAACGTCATTTGGGGCATCAGTAACTAATGAATTCCCCCAAACTTGGACTTCACTGTCCTCAGTGACTTCCTCATCAGAGGTATGAATGGCTTTTGCAGTGAACTCCCTTGGATTTTGAACAGCTTTTCCAGGGAGTTGGTTGGGTTTAGGAGCTGAAGTAGAAGCAATGTTACTCTCCATATACTTTACTCTGGAGTTGAGACCTTCAAACTTCATGTTCAGATCATTGTACTGTGATGTGAGCCTTTGATTCAATTCAGCAAATTGTTTGGCTTCCTCAATCTTGCCTTGTGTTTGCCCAATCAACAACTGTTGCATCATTGCTCTTAAGTCTTGTTCCTGGCCTTGGTTAGTCTGAAACCCTGGTGGGGGACACAATTGGGGCTGGAACACTTGATGTTGTTGCTTGGGGATGTAGTTTTGTTGCTGTTGTTGAGGCTGAGGAGGTGGATAGACTTGGTCTTGAGGGTTGGCCACATTGGTGCTCCTATAAGAGAGATTGTTGTTTTTGAAACCTCCTTGGTTGTAGCCTTTGAATCCTCCCTGGTTTTGCATGTAGCACAACTCAGCAAATTCAGGCTCCCCCTCTTGAACTGGAGCTTCTTCTTCACCAATGAAGTGAATGGACTTGGACTGGCTTAGGAGTATCTTGTCAAGCTTCTCATTGACCATCTTCAAATCCTTCTTATACTTGTCCTCTTGATCAGTTGAGGAGCCCCTTATGGTCCTATCATAATCCTCATTATAATTGCCATCAGATTGAGCAAGATTCTCAACTAATTCCCATCCTTCTTCCACATTCTTGTTGAGAAAGTTTCCATTAGAGGCTGTATCAAGAAGCATTCTTATCTTGGGAAGCACTCCTCTATACAATGTGCTTAGAAGTGACTCATTGCTGAAGCCATGGTGAGGACACTGAGTCTGGAATCCTTTAAACCTCTCCCAAGCTTCACAAAAGCTCTCATTATTCCTTTGAGCAAACCCAGAAATTTCATTCCTCAACCTAGCAGTCCTTGCATTGGAGAAGAACTTGGCCAGAAAAGCTTTCTTGCATGCATCCCATGTGGTGATAGCTCCAGTAGGAAGAGTCTTCTCCCAAAGGTGAGCTTTGTCTCCAAGAGAAAATGGGAAGAGCCTCAACTTGAATCCATCTTCACTCACTCCATTGATCTTTGTGAGTCCACAGATTCTGTCAAACTCATCAAGGTGATCTAGTGGATCCTCCATTGGCAACCCATGAAATTTGTTGGCTTGTATCATTGAGATCAAACCACTCTTTATTTCATAATTATTATTGGCCACAACAGGAGGCACAATACCAGCTCTTTGGTTGTGTGTGTTAGGTGCATCTCCTGAACCAATGTGCCTTGGTCTCTGCTCATGGATAGCTGGTTGCTCCATGATGTCTTGATCTTCTTGTTGTTGAACTACTCTTCTTTGCTTATGTCTCAAACCCTTTTGTAGCCTGTGGATGTTGTCAATAGGCCTTTGAAGACTGTCCTTGCCTTTTGACCTTGTGTGCATCAACAAACTCTACTACAGACTTGAACAGGTACACGGTCGAGCGCAGGCTCGAGTGGGTGGTCGAGTCGACTGGGAAGTAATGGCTATTTGGATTCGGCTTCTGGCTCGATCAAGTGCTCGATCCTAGCTCGGTCGAGTGGTGGTCGAGTAGGTGGTCGAGTGGGTACCTGAAACTCAAAACAGCCAAGCAAAGGAAGATTCGAGTTCAGTAACTTCACAAGTGTTTAAACGAACTTAATCTTAGACTAATAATGATCTTAAATGTCACAAAACACACTCAAATGGGCAACGACGCCAAATTGAAACTTGACTTTTTCTGTGGGTGGTGAATGAATGATGTATGGAATGATGAGTTATGAATGAATGGATGTCAGGGTGTTTCAATTCCCCTTATGCAATTGTAGTATAAGAGGTGTCAATCCAATCTGAGTGTTTGTGAACAATCAAGATGTGCATATGAGTCTAAGTCAAGCCAAATGTAAAGATTGTTTGTCACTAACAATCTTATAATGAGATATGAAATGCAGAAAGTAAAAACAACTAGAACAAGATCCTAAAAGCAAACAGAACAGACAAATTAAAGCTATAATGAAACTAGAACATAAATAGACACTATGCTAATGAACTAATGCAAGACAAGTAATGAACAGAAAACTAAGTGAATGCAATAGAAATGAAACAGGAATGAAACAAGACAATCACAAATCATAAACACAAGTTCTGGGGACGAACTCGAGCAGCACTCGACCGAGTGTAGGTCGAGTACAGGGTCGAGCTAGACTAAACGTGAAAACAGAGCAACACAAGAAAAACAGAGCAATGCAAAAACGAATCAAACAACAAGCAAGCAATGATATTTAGACTAAGATATTAATAAACAAAGAAGGCCTTGAGGAGGGATTCATGGGCTGAACTAATCATTGTGGTTATCTAACTTGGTCAACAAATCTCAAGCAAACTTTGAGCTGATCTCTAGACATACTATTCTAAGACATGTTTAATCCACTCTCATGGCAAGAAACAATCAAACCTATGCATTTCTAGACTTGTTCTCACAAAGTAAAGAATCTACACAAGCAGGCATTAAGCAATACATCTCAAACCAAACAAGACTTCTAATCTCTTAGCAAGTCTAATGGTAAGCTCTAGATCTAGCCTTATCTATGCTCCTTAAACATTGGTGTGATGCTAAGATGCTTGAAATCAAACCCTACCTTCTCAGATATAGGATCAGCATTAAGAACATCTAGCCTAGAAGAGATCTACAACAATCAAGCTTGACCAAATCAAACAAACCACAAGATCAACCCAGCCTAACCCATCCTCAAGGTCCTAAGCAAACTACTCACAAGAACACATGGTGAAATAAGTCAAAAACCCAGAAAATATTGAAACTTGCATCATTAGAAAGATGAAACAGAGATCTACAATATTGATGAAGAAATAAAACTCGAAATCTTAATATCTTGAAAGTTATGAAACCAACAAAATACAAGAATCTAGTCTTTCTTTCTTAAACAAGTACAAAATCTAAAAATAAAAGAAAGTGCAAAAGGAATAAATCTAAAAAAGGTAAAAACTAGGTTTTAGACTCTCTAAAAAGCTGGACTCTTTGGTGGCTGCAGGTACAAGGGCTTTATATAGGAGATGAGGTGGAAGCCCTAAAAATACAAAATGTCAAAGCAGTCAACGGCTCGGTCAACTCGACCAGTGCTCGGTCGAGTGGGTGGTCGAGCTGGCTTCTCTTCGTGCATTCTCCACTCGGTCGAGTCCTTCTCAGCACACGGTCTAGTGTCTGGTCGAGTGTGCGGTCGAGTTGGACTCCGGACCTTGATTCTTCAGCCTTAACTCTCTTGTTTTTCTCCTCAGGATTGCTTCACTTTTCCTCAGCATTGCTTCCATGCTCCTTAAGCTCCAAAATCACCTGTTTATGCATAAAAAGATGCAAATGCAATGCAACTATACTCTAATGCATGATTAGTCCTAAAGCTACACAATAATGGCCTAAATGGATAGCAAAAGATGCAAAAGTTGTGAATAAACTAAGGGAAAACAAGGTAAAATATATGAACATCAACCTGTAGCCACCAAAAGGGTCCAGCTTTTTAGAGAGTCTAAAACCTAGTTTTTACCTTTTTTAGAATTATTCCTTTTGCATTTTTATTTTTTCTTAGATCTTGTACTTCTTGTAAAAGGAGAAAAGGACTAAATTCTTCAATATTGTTGGTTTCATAACTTTCTTAATATTGAGAATTTGAGTTTGATTCTTTCTTCAATATTGTAGATCTTTGATTTATCTTTCTAATGATGCAAGTTTCACTATTTTCTGGGTTTATGATTTTGATGTTCATCATGTGTGCTTGTGAGTAGTTGCTTAGGATCTTGAGGATGGGTTAGGCTGGGTTGTGTTTGAGGTTTGTTTGATTTAGTCAAGCTTGATTGTTGTAGATCTCTTCTAGGCTAGATGTTCTTAATGCTGATCCTATATCTGAGAGGGTAGGATCTGATTTCAAGCCTCTTAGCATCACACCAATGTCTAAGGAGCATAGATAAGGCTAGATCTAGAGACTATCATTAGGCTTGCTAAGAGATTAGAAGTCTTGTTTGATTTTTTTGACATATTGCTTAATGTCTGCTTGTGTAGATTCTTTACTTTGTGAGAACAAGTCTAGAGATGCAAGAGTTTGATTGTTTCTTGCCATGAGAGTGGATTAAACATGTCTTAGAAAAATATGTCTAGAGATTAGCTCAAGTTGTTTGAGATTTGTTGACCAAGTTAGATGACCTCAACCATAGTCCAGCCCATGAATCCCTCCTCAAGACCTTCCTTGTTTATTGATTTCTTAGCTTAAATCCTGTTGTTTGATCGTTGTTTGATTCGTTTTGGTATTGCTCTGTTTTTCTTGTGTTGCTCTGTTTTGCGTATTTGCCCAGCTCGACCCTGCACTCGATCAGCACTCGATCGAGTGCGTGCTCGAGTTCCAACCCAGAACTTGTGTTTATGATTTGTGTTTGTCCTGTTTCACCCTAGTTGCATTTCTGTTGCATTCATTTAGTATCCTGTTCATTACTTACCTTGCATTAGTTTAATACTTGCATTTCCATAGTTTCTATTTCTGTTTGTCATAATCACTCTGTTCCATTTGCATTTAGCTCCTAGTTCTTGTAGTTTTTCTTTCTGCACTTTCCATTTCATCATAGGATTGTTAGTGACAAACAACCTTTACACCTGGCTTGACTTAGACTCATATGCACATCTTGATTGTTCACAAACACTCAGATTGGATTGACACCTCTTATACTACAATTGCATAAGGGAAATTGAAACACCCTGACATCCATTCATCCATAAGTCATCATTCCATACATCATTCACCACCACCTACAAAAATAGTCAGTTTCAGAAACGTCCAGTCAATGGATGGGAATGCGAAACGTCTTCTCCTCCTCGGGAATTGCGAGCATCGACAACGTCTTCTCCGGTTCTGGCAGCGGTGGAGGTCGATCTAGTTCCCTTCTTTTGGTATGTCTTTACCTTTGGAGCCATTGGTGAATCCTTGAAAAGAGAAGAAGCTAAAATCGAGATCAATAGGGTTAGTTCTCAAGAAATTAAAGACTCTCGATCCCTTGAGAGAAAAATAGAAAGTTGGAAGGCAAAAAACTTTTAGGGATGAGAGACTTATAGATTCTGTGATGCTGATTGAGAGGGGTCCTAGTTTCTTTAAATAAAAGAGGCAGCTTGTAGGGTTTCACCAAGGTGGTCAGGGATGCTATGGGTGCGGGAGCATGGATCACAGGTTGGTGAGCTGTCCCAAGAGTAGTGAGACACAAGGGAACATTCGTTTTCGACCAGTGGATGTTTCGGGATCGATTTCGGTTTTACCTGAGCGCTGATTGTGCTGAAATTTGTGGGGAGCTTTGTGACGTCTAGGGCTAGCGTTTCAATGGAGGGATTTTATAGTTAACGGTTGGTGTTTATTATACGGTATCGTCTTTGAGACTGTTCTTTTTTGATGCTTCTGTCCAGTTTTGCTATAAAGTCGTTTTTGGTTATGTGGTTTGTTGTAGGGCGTTTTCTGGGCAGTTGCAGACGTTAGGAGAGTCTCAACTGGTTGTATTTGTTGTTATAATCACTTTGATAAGGTGAGTGCGTGACCATGAGCTTATCTGAGCGATTGAGTTGTATGACTTATTTTGTGTGATGATGTGTAGGTGTGGGGAATATGTTATCAGATGTTCTGTTTAATGGCTGGTTTGTCATTTTTTATTTGTGGTTCTACTCTTGATTTGCTTGTGTGTATAGCTCGTAGACGGGAGGATCGCATCAATGGGTATTTATGGTAATACTCACGCATCTCATTGTGCTTGTGGTGCATGGAATGTGTAGCGTGGAATCATGGCGATAAGGAGGAGGATGATCTAGGATCTCGGTTGTACTATTGGTTATGATTAGTATTGTATTTATATTAAAGTGGAATTGGTTTGGTTTGTCTTCCGATGTGCATGTTGATTTGTTGTTGGTTTATTGTTTGGGTTGTAATTAAATATTATGGGATATTTAATTATATTAGTATTATGAAAAAAACGAGTCGGGTCGTTTCAACCAACACCTTGCTCGACATCCTTGAAACCCTAACAGTGTTGACCAACACCTCCACATGGTGTCAACCGACACCCGGACCGACACCAATGCCGAACATCGCTTTCTTTCAAACCAAAACTACGAATCTCGCCTCCAAGCTTCTTCCTATCTGTCCCACACGATCCCAGGAACAGATCTAAGCCTCAGGATTCACGAAAAAGACAACACATCACAAAGAACTCACAAGAAAACGACAACACATCACACAAATCACAGAAACAGAGATCTCACCTTAGATAAGCCATGGTCATACACTCAACTTTGCCAAAAACAATGAGATTTCTAACCAAACGACGAAGCTAGCACCATAGCAACTTTCCCACCATGTTCCTAGCCTTGGATCCACACTCTCCAGGAAGAAACTCACCCCATAGAGACAAAGAATCCACCAAAACCTCAAGAATTCTCACAGAAAATTTGTTCTCTTCTCCTTTCCTTTTAAGATGTGAAAAAGCGGCTAAAAGACTTTGGGAGTCGAGTTTTTCCCTAATAAACTCGAGTCTTAGGGCTCTCCTAAACCAGCTACGCAAACTGGAGGATTAAAATTGAACCAGTTAACCCATGTGCACATGATGTCGATCGACAATACTAGCTGTGTCGATTGATACCCCTACCAAAAATTCAATTTTTGATTCGCGGGTATTACATTACTTAACGAAAATTTAAACTTATAATCTAAAATTCTGTTCTTTTTTACCAAAAAAAAAAATTGTTCTTTTGTTTTTTTTTTTCTTCTATGTTTCTCTATAATACTTGGCCGTGAAAAACTGATGACATAGATGCCACGTATTAGACCCCGTTGTTTTGAAGGACCAACCACGTCTGTAATTTTTTTTCTTTTTTTTTTTTTTTTTTTTTTTTTTGGTTTGGTAAGTGTGCTCGATCACTGGAGCTCGTAGTCACAAGCACTGACCCATGCTTGAGCTACCAACGAGCCACTAGCGACAAGCACTCTTTTTTTTTTTTTTTTTATGAATAAATCGGGAGATTGTCTCCCCTCTCCTACCAAAAAAAAAAACCTAAAATCGATTATTTTATTGATACGACGTAGTGGAGTGTGGGCACATTATCAAAAAAAGCAACATCAAACGTGTGTGATTGTGTCTCATTTTTTTTTTTTTTTTTTGACAAGACGTCTGTGTCATTGAACTTCTTTCAACTCTCGACGAAGAACACAACAATTGGGGTTTCAGTTCTTCTCTGACGATTGACGAATCCGAAGCAAGTAGAAACGGTTTTCGAAGTTAAAGAGTTTTGTGGAAGTGGAATTATAGAAGTAAATAATAGAGTGGACTTGCATATTTCATACATTGATTATTTTTACACTCAGGCTTTTAGTTTGACAACCTTTTTAGAAGTCATGGGTTTCTTATCATCACCAGGCTTTAAACTCAGCTTCTCCATTGTAGAGGTCATACAACTAGAGCTCTTGATAGGAAGAGCAGGGTAGAAAACATTTCTGTTGATCTTGGTGAAAGAGATTCGCTTGTTAGAAGAATCCACCAACGCTCCAACAACTGCTAGGAACTCATAACCAAGGATCAACGGCTTGTGCTTGTCTTTTCTTATGTCGACAATGTGAAAGTCAGTGGGAAAAAAACAGTTTCCTATTTGAAGTAACGCATCAGGCAAGAATCCATGAGGAATTGCAGAAGATGAATCTGCATATTCTATCGAAAGGATGGTAAATACAGAAATCCTTTCTTATCTGCTGTGGTCTTGGACATGACATTCACACTAGCCATTGTATCACAAAGAAACTCCTTGAATTCTTCTCCATTGATTTTGTATGGAACAACAAACTTTCCCAGATTCTCCAGTTTAGAAATTGCCTTTATCTCTAATTTGCTTGTTTCTCCTCTCTTAAGTTCCCTTGGAGAGGGCTCGTCTGGCTTAGGTTGCATGATCACATCCTTTAACTTAAGAGTAGTTTCCTTTGAGATAGGCACATAGTCATTCTCTTCTTGGATGGATGAGGTGTTGTAAAACGCTTTTGCCTTTGTCTCAGCTTGTTTCTTCACAGTTTCTGCAGTTTGAGTCACCTGAACTTCGAGTTTTCTAACATGTTGTACAAGTGATTCAAACTTCTCATTCAAGTCATTGTAAATTCCCTCCAATTTGAAATATAGGTCTTTAGTCTCCTTGGTGTTTTGCTTCTGCCCTTCTATGATATTTTTTTGACTCTCCATGAGTTGCTGTAATAAAAGGTCGGTTTTGCTTTCTTGAGGAGCTGTTGGCGCGTTTGCCTGTGTTTGAATAGGAGCTTGATAACCTTGTTGGAAGTTGTTGAACTGATGTTTCGGTGGAATACTCGTTTGACCAAATTCGGTCCCTCGAACCTGGGAGTTATTTTGAAAACCCTGCACAAACTGCTTTGGCTGAAGGTGTTGTCCTTGTAAATTCTGCTTCTGACTTTCCATGATCTGTTGTTGCCAGAAAAGTTCCATCGTGCTTTCTTGAGGATCTGTTGCCGCGTTTTCTTGTGCTTGAATAGGAGCTTTATAACCTTGCTGGAAGTTGCTGAGCTGTTGTTTTGGTGGAAAATTCTCTTGACCAAAAGTTGTCCCTTGAACCTGGGCATTATTTTGAAAACCCTGCACAAACTGCTTTTGTTGAAATTGTTGTCCTTGCGCTACTTTCTGCTTTTGAAACTCCATGAGCAGTTGCAACAGAATAAGGTCGTTCTTGCTTTCTTGAGAAGACGTGGGTTTTTGTGCTTCCATAGTAGAGTTGTTGAAGTGCTGTTTTGATGGAAAGTTCCCTTGACCAAAGTTGTTCGCTTGAACCTGGTCGTTCTTTCGCAACATCTCCATAAACTGCTTTTGTGGAAATTGTTGTCCTTGTGCTGCATTCTGCTCAGAAGGAGTGACAGCACCAAACGTAAACGACGGGACCTCATTTTGGCTAGGTGCTTCTATTCCCCATTCTTTTATATTGAACTGGACCTCGTGTGGGGGAGACGCTTCTATATCCAGTCCTGGTAATTTGTTGTCAAGGTAAACCTGACTTGCTTGTAACTGTACATAACCTTTTAACAGGGATTGAACGTAGTAAAGTTCAGCTACACGAGCTTTTTCTTCGTTTAGTAGGAAAGAGAACTCAAATATAACCAGTTGACTACCCAACTTCAAGTTCGAGAAGTATAGTGGCGGACTAGCTACATCAAAGTGGTTCCCGAGTCTTCCTATGAACCGACAACCTACCTGGATGCTGAATTTATCATGGGTCAGGGGAACAGATTTACAGTCAACCACGACACAAGCCTTAAATTTGAAGATACGTTGAGAGAGAGGGGTATGGATGACTTCTCTGTCTATGGAGATTCCTTTTCTTCTTGTCTCACTAATCTATGCAGAGTTTTAAAGAGATGTGAGGAGACAAATCTAGTATTGAATTGGGAAAAGTGTCACTTCATGGTGGAAGAAGGGATAGTTCTTGGTCATAATATTTCAGAGAAGGGTATTGAGGTTGACAAAGCAAAAATTGAAGTCATGGTTCAACTTCAACCACCAAAAACAGTCAAGGACATAAGAAGCTTTCTTGGTCATGCTGGATTTTATAGAAGGTTCATCAAGGATTTCTCAAAGATAGCTAGGCCATTGACAAGGTTGCTTTGCAAGGAGACTGAGTTCAACTTTGATGAAGATTGCTTGAAGGCTTTCAAGGAGATCAAGGCTGCTTTGATATCAGCCCCAATAGTCCAAGCTCCAAACTGGGATCTTCCATTTGAGATTATGTGTGATGCTTCAGATTTTGCAGTAGGAGCAGTTCTGGGACAGAAGAAAGATAAGAAGCTGCATGTTATTCACTATGCAAGCAGGACCTTGGATGAAACTCAAGGAAGATATTCAACAACAGAGAAAGAGCTTCTAGCAGTGGTCTTTGCCTTTGAAAAATTCAGAAGTTACTTAGTAGGGTCCAAAGTAATTGTGTACACCGATCATGCTGCTTTGAGGCACATCTACTCAAAGAAGGACACAAAACCAAGGTTTTTAAGATGGATTCTGCTTCTCCAAGAGTTTGACATGGAAATAGTTGATAAAAAAGGGATAGAGAATGGAGTAGCTGATCATTTGTCCAGAATGAGGATAGAGGAGGAGATTCCAATCGATGATTCAATGCCTGAGGAGAAGCTGATGCAAATAGGGACAACTCGGCCTCCAACTCGACCGCCTACTCGAGCATGCACTCGACCGAGTATGTTTGGGCACACGATCGAGCAGGATGAGATGGAGGAGTGGATGGCACTTGAAAGTGAAGATCTACCTTGGTATGCTGACATAGTCAATTACAAGGTGTGTGAAGAAGTCCCAGCAGATATGGACCCTTATAAGAAGAAAAAGCTCCTCAAGGACATCAATGGGTACTATTGGGATGAACCTTACTTATACAAAAAGGGATCAGATGGGTTGTTTAGAAGGTGCATAGCAGAAAATGAAGTTGAAGGAGTGCTAGGGCATTGTCATGGTTCTACTTATGGAGGTCATTTTGCAACTTTCAAGACTGCCCAGAAAGTCTTACAAGCTGGTCTATGGTGGCCTACACTATTCAAGGACACTCACAAGTTCATCACAAAGTGTGATGCTTGCCAAAGAATGGGAAATATCACAAGAAGGAATGAGATGCCCCAAAACCCAATTCTCGAAGTTGAGATATTTGATGTGTGGGGAATTGATTTCATGGGACCTTTTAATCCTCCTTCAAATGGGAATGTCTACATATTAGTGGCAGTGGACTATGTCTCCAAGTGGGTAGAGGCTATTGCCAGCCCTACTAATGATCACAAAGTGGTACTTAAACTTTTTAAGACCATAATCTTCCCAAGGTATGGAATTCCAAGAGCTGTGATTAGTGATGGAGGAACACACTTCATCAACAAGATCTTTGAAGGAATGCTAAGGAAGTATGGAGTTAAGCACAAGGTGTCTACAGCCTACCACCCCCAAACAAGTGGACAAGTTGAAGTGTCAAACAAACAAATCAAGGTCATTCTATCAAGAATAGTAGGAGCAACAAGAAAGGATTGGTCTAGTAAACTTGATGAAACACTTTGGGCCTATAGAACAGCTTTCAAGACACCTATAGGAAGAACCCCATTCCAACTTGGTTCTAGAGAAGCCTTGAATTGCATGAGCTTGAGGAAATCAGATTGGAAGCTTATGAAAACTCCAAAATCTACAAGGAAAGAACTAAAGCCTTCCATGATAAGAAGATTCTCATCAAAGACTTACAGGCTGGAGACCAAGCTTTGCTTTACAATTCAAGACTCAAGTTATTCCCTGGGAAGTTGAAAAGTAGATGGGGAGGCCCTTTTGAGATAAAGGAGATCCTACCATTTGGGGCTACCACACTTCTCAACAAGGATGGTAGTGAGTTCACAGTCAATGTTCAGAGAGTTAAGAAGTATTTGGGAGAAAAGGAAACACCTGAGAAGTGCACAATGCTTCTCCAGGATGCTCCTTATGTCTAAAAAGGCATCAAAGGTCAAGCTTAGTGACTTTAAACAAGCTCACTAGGGAGGAAGTCCCTAAGGTATCCCTGTACATATTGTTTAAGGTTTTTAGTATTTTGATTTTTGTTTTGGTATTTTCATGATCAGGGAAGCAAGGGAGACCAGATAGAAGAGGAAAAGAAGACTCGGAGTCCAGCTCGACCCCCCCACTTGAGCACGTACTCGACCGAGTGCCGGTCGATTCCCATCGTCGAGCTGCCCCAATCTCCACCTCCAAGTCATCAACAAGACCCCAACTACTCCTATGACAGCATGCAGATGGATGTGGACGACTACTTCCACAATCCCTAAGGTACCACTATCACCTTCACTTGTAAATATCATTGCATTTGATGTTGTGTTTTGTTTTCTTTGTTTTTAATCTTGAATCCTCAATCAAATTTCTTTCACACAGAGGACTGTGTGATTTAAGTTTGGGGGAGGGTTTGAGATAGCATTTGATGTTGTGTTTTGTTTTCTTATTTCAAATTTTTAGCATCATCATGTTAATACTTGCATAGCATCTAAGGCATAGAAAAACCCTAAAAATTTGAAATTTTTTGCAAAATTCTTTATAAAAAAAAGAGTGTTCATGTAGTTTGCATTGCATATTAGGATCTTGTTTAGCATGTTTCATGTAGGATTGTATAGTATTTACATTAGGGATCTATGATGAGTATTCCCTTGTTAGCTTGTTTATTCACTAGACTAGGATCAATGTCCAAGTTAATAGTACTTTGATGCTAGTTGAGTGGTTAGAAGCATAAGATTGAACCAAGCCTTGAATTCCTACATTGCATTTGGTCTAAATTGAAGCATGTTGAGATTTGAAACCATTTCCTATTTATAAGAACCTAATATTGACTTTCAATTATCAATGTGTGCATTGCTTTAAACTCATGGATACCATATACATATTTGGATCATCTTCTTCCTTTTTACCACTCTTGTTGATCCAAGTAGCTGATTTCCTCATTAAGAATCAGTTCCCCTACCCCTAAACCAAACCTTCTTTCAAGCCATGTTTATTCTTGTGTGTGTGAGGCCTATTTTTGGGATTGGGCTTGGTAGAAAGTGTTAGGTTTGAACTGACAAGAGCAAAGCCTTGTGTAGTTCTAGTTTGCATTTTTCAAACTAGATAGGACTAGGTGGTTCACTTGTTGGGTTTGGGACTTGGCTGTTAAGAAAAGAAAAGAGGAAAAAGAGAAAGAAAAGAGGGTAGAGTCTTTAAGAGGAGAATGTGTTTAAGTAAAAGTCTAGTGAAAGGATGGGAAGTAAAAAATGTTGAGAGTGGTTCTAATTAAAGAAAAGAAAAGAAAGAAAAGGAAAGTCTAGCAAAGTGCTTATATGTCTTAAGAATAAGAAGAAAAGAGAACCATAGCAAATAAGTAAGAATCTCCCATCCCACTAGAATGATCAAATAAGAAACATCTCCTAAGACTTGAAAACCAAAAGAGAGAAGGGTGAAAAAGAAAAGAAGAAGTTAAAGGGTAGAACTAGGATCATTTGGGTTTAGATTGCTAGGATAAAACACTTTGGGAGCCTTTGGGTAGACAAGGTTTTATTCTTGTATGTGTCTAGGTGTTCTTACCTTTAGCATTCTTCTAAAGCTCAATCCATTTTCATGAGAGAACCTTGATATTGACAAGCCCTACTCTAAAAAGAGACCATCATTGTCTCAAAGCCTTTATTTCCAAGCCAAATGAGTTTAAGCATTGCATAGAATTGATTCATGTTCTTGATTAATGAATGTTAAAGAAAATGGTTGATTTGAATGCATGTGGATGTCTAAGGCTCAAATCAATAAAAGTTGTGATATGCTTGTCTAAAGTCTTTAAGTATAGCTCATTCAACTTGCATCATAGTACCAGTAACTTGGACATTGATTCTAGATAGTCTATTTGCAAGCTTTAGGAGCTGAGATCCCACTTTCAAACCTCACCTACCTTCTTTTGTCTTGATTATTTGCTTGAGGGTAAGCAAAGACTAAGTTTGGGGGTGTTGATGTTCATATATTTTACCTTGTTTTCCCTTAGTTTATTCACAACTTTTGCATCTTTTGCTATCCATTTAGGCCATTATTGTGTAGCTTTAGGACTAATCATGCATTAGAGTATAGTTGCATTGCATTTGCATCTTTTCATGCATAAACAGGTGATTTTGGAGCTTAAGGAGCATGGAAGCAATGCTGAGGAGAAGTGAAGCAATCCTGAGGAGAAAACAAGAGAGTTAAGGCTGAAGAATCAAGGTCCAGAGTCCAACTCGACCGCACACTCGACCAGACACTCGACCGTGTGCTGAGAAGGACTCGACCGAGTGGAGAATGCACGAGAGAAGCCAGCTCGACCAGCCACTCGACCGAGCACTGGTCGAGTGTACCGAGCCGTTGACTGCTTTGACTTTTTGTATTTTTAGGACTTCCACCTCACCTCCTATATAAGGCCCTTGTACCTGCAGCCACCAAAGAGTCCAGCTTTTTAGAGAGTCTAAAACCTAGTTTTTACCTTTTTTAGATTTATTCCTTTTGCACTTTCTTTTATTTTTAGATTTTGTACTTGTTTAAGAAAGAAAGACTAGATTCTTGTATTTTGTTGGTTTCATAACTTTCAAGATATTAAGATTTCGAGTTTTATTTCTTCATCAATATTGTAGATCTCTGTTTCATCTTTCTAATGATGCAAGTTTCAATATTTTCTGGGTTTTTGACTTATTTCACCATGTGTTCTTGTGAGTAGTTTGCTTAGGACCTTGAGGATGGGTTAGGCTGGGATGATCTTGTGGTTTATTTGATTTGGTCAAGCTTGATTGTTGTAGATCTCTTCTAGGATAGATGTTCTTAATGCTGATCCTATATCTGAGAAGGTAGGGTTTGATTCCAAGCATCTTAGCATCACACCAATGTTTAAGGAGCATAGATAAGGCTAGATCTAGAGCTTACCATTAGGCTTCCTAAGAGATTAGAAGTCTTATTTGGTTTGAGATGTATTGCTTAATGTCTGCTTGTGTAGATTCTTTACTTTGTGAGAACAAGTCTAGAAATGCATAGGTTTGATTGTTTCTTGCCATGAGAGTGGATTAAACATGTCTTAGAATAGTATGTCTAGAGATCAGCTCAAAGTTTGCTTGAGATTTATTGACCAAGTTAGATAACCACAATGATTAGTTCAGCCCATGAATCCCTCCTCAAGGTCTTCTTTGTTTATTAATATCTTAGTCTAAATATCATTGCTTGCTTGTTGTTTGATTAGTTTTTGCATTGCTCTGTTTTTCTTGTGTTGCTCTGTTTTCACGTTTAGTCTAGCTCGACCCTGTACTCGACCCACACTCGGTCGAGTGCTGCTCGAGTTCGTCCCCAGAACTTGTGTTTATGATTTGTGATTGTCTTGTTTCATTCCTGTTTCATTTCTATTGCATTCACTTAGTTTTCTGTTCATTACTTGTCTTGCATTAGTTCATTAGCATAATGTCTATTTCTGTTCTAGTTTCATGATAGCTTTAATTTGTCTGTTCTGTTTGCATTTAGTATCTTGTTCTAGTTGTTTTTACTTTCTGCATTTCATATCTCATTATAGGATTGTTAGTGACAAACATCCTTTACATTTGGCTTGACTTAGACTCATATGCACATCTTGATTGTTCACAAACACTCAGATTGGATTGACACCTCTTATACTACAATTGCATAAGGGGAATTGAAACACCCTGACATCCATTCATTCATAACTCATCATTCCATACATCATTCATTCACCACCCATAGAAAAAGTCAGTTTCATCCTCCTCTCGAGAACCCTCACTAGTTTCGCCTCCAAAGTCATGTTAGGCTGAAGATCCTCAGGAATCTTAGCTAACAACTGATCATCCTCACGGAGACACTTCCTTAACATAGAAACATGGAAAACCTTATGGAATGCACGCATAACCTCAGGTAACTCCAGTCTATAAGCCACTGGTCCAACACGCTCAATCTCTCTGAACGGACCCATATACCTCGGACTCAACTTAGTCTCAGTCAATGACCTGTTCGGACCCCGCAACATGGCCATCTTGAGGTACACTCTGTCTCCTACCTAAAACTCAAGATCTCTGCTCCTCCTATCGGCATAACTCCTCTGCCGATCCTGAGCCTCCTTCATGTTCAGCTTGAGAACCCGAATCTTCTCTGAGGTCTCCTGAACAAAATCTGCCCCGTAAATGCTCCTCTCCCCCACCTGAGTCCAGCATAACGGTGTATGACACGGTCTCCCATACAAAGCCTCATAAGGACCCATCTTAATACTTGCCTGATAACTGTTGTTGTAAGCAAACTCTACAAAGCTCAAGTGATCTGCCCAATGGCCTCCCTAATCCAATACACACATCCTCAGCAAATCCTCCAGCGTCTAAATCATCCTCTCTGACTGTCCATCTGTCTAGGAATAATAAGCTGTACTCATATGCACCTTAGTGCCCATATCAGCCTGAAACGCTCTCCAGAACACCGAAGTGAACTTAGAATCCCTATCAGACACAATGCTCGTTGGCACCCCATGCAACCTGACTATCTCCTTCACATACTTCTTAGCAAAGACCGCTGCTCCATCAGTCTTCTTAATGGCCAGAAAATATGCCGACTAAGTCAACCGGTCCACAATGACCCAAATAGCATCAAACGTCCTGGACACTGGCAAACCTACCACGAAGTCCATAGTAATCATATCCCACTTCCACTCTGGAATGGGAAGACTCTTCAGAAACCCTCCTGGAACTTGATGCTCAGCCTTCACTAGCTGGCACACATCGCACCTCGCGACCCAACTAGCTACATCCTTCTTCATCCCGACCCAATGATAGTACCTCTTGAGATCACGGTACATCTTAGTCGCTCCTGGATGAATAGAAAACTTACTCCCATGAGCCTCTCTAAGGATCTCCTGCCTCAACTCATCATCCTTGGGCACACAAATCCGACCGTGCACCAAGATAGTATCATTACCTGAGACCTGATACTCTGAATCAACATCCTTTGAGGCATTCACCAGCCCCAAATCCCCTTCCTGAGCCAACCGCACTCTGCTCAGAAGATCCACTCTATCAACCGCCTTCAAACCCAACGGTTCCTGAGACACAACACACAATCTCAATGCACCGATCTCTCCTACCAGAGACTCTATCTCCTGCCCCTGAGCCGAAGCTACCCTCTTCCGACTCAGAGCATCTGCAACCAAGTTAGCCTTACTAGGATGATAGTCTATCTCCAAATCATAGTCTGCCACAAGCTCCATCCACCGCCTCTGCCTCAAATTCAGCTCAGGCTGAGTGAATATATACTTCAGACTCTTATGATTTGTAAACACCTGTACCTTTGCACCATAAAGATAAGATCTCCAAATCTTCAGGGCAAAAACTACAACACCCATCTCCAAGTCATGAGTAGGATAGTTGCCTTCATGCTTCCGCAACTGCCGCGAAGCGTAGGCAATCAACTTCCCATGCTGCATCAGAACACACCCCAAACCAACTCTAGATGCATCAGTATAAACCACATAGGGTTTTCCTTGCTCAGGCAAAGCCCACACTAGAGCAGTAGTCAACATCTCCTTCAGGCTTGCAAAGCCCTCCTCACACTCCTGTGACCAAACAAAAGGAACATCCTTCCCTGTTAACTTAGTCATAGGACGTGCTCTGCTCGCAAACCCCTGCACAAATCTCCTGTAGTATCCTGCCAATCCAAGAAAACTCCTGATCTCTGTGGCATTCTACGGTCTAGGCCAGTCTCTGATATCCTGAATGTTCTCCGGATCTACAGAAACCCCGTCTGGAGACACAATATGACCCAGAAAGCCCATCTCACGCTGCCAAAAACTGCACTTGCTCAACTTAGCAAACAACTTCTGCTCCTGCAGCTTCTCTATAACTGCCCTCAAATGCACTGCATACTCCTCAGGACTCTTAGAATAAACCAGGATATCATCGATGAAAATAATAACAGATACATCCAGAAACTCCTGAAACACACTGTTCATCAATCTCATAAACGCTGCTGGTGCGTTAGTCAACCCGAAAGGCATCACCACAAACTCATAATGCCCATACCTCGTCGTGAATGCAGTCTTCCTCACATCTGCCTCATCTATCGGTATCTGATGATAAACCGACGCCATATCTACCTTGGAGAAGCAAGTAGCACCCCTCAACTGATCCAACAACTCATCAATCCTGGGAAGAGGGTACTTGTTCTTCACAGTGACCCGGTTCAACCCCCAATAATCAATACACAACCGGAAACACCCATCCTTCTTCTTGACAACCGGAAACAGCACCGGTGCTCCCCACGGTGATACACTAGGACAGATAAATCTCATACTCAACAAATCCTCTAGCTGCTTCTTCAGCTCTGCCATCTCTGCTGGAGCCATTCTGTAAGGAGCCTTGGATACCGTCATCGTCCCTGGTTCCAGTTCAATCGTAAAAGGATCAGACCGAGATGGTGGTAACCCCTGCAACGACTGGAACACATCCTCAAACTCCTCTACAACCGGAATACCGCTAACCGTAGACTTCCCCACTGACTCAGGCATAGATATGGTAACCAAATAAGCCTCACGGTCCTTCTCGATCATCTTCCCAGCCTGAATGGCCGAGATCACGAGACTCCCTGAAGTCAGTCTAATACCCTGAAAAACCAACTTCCCTCCTGGACGCTCAAACTCCACTCAACCCCGATAGCAATCCAAATGCACCATGTGCCAATGCAACCAGTCCATCCCGAGAATCACATCATACAACTCCATTGGACTGATTAGCAAATCCGTTGGCCGTGACTCCCATGCGATCTGAATATCAATTCCTCTGACTCGTCCAATAACCCTTAGGAACTTGCCTCCCGCAACTCTGACAACTCATGTACGCTCCCCGGGATCCCCTCTGATTCCCGCGCTCTCTGCACACTCTGGAGTAATGAAGCTATGAGAAGCTCCAGAATCAAACATAACATGGGACTTAAACCCGCCCACCAACAAGGTCCCTACACAAACCTCATGTGTTGAGAACCTAACACTTTATCACAGGAAAACATAAAATCTGAACTTACTAAGAATTCACAAAGTTAAAGTACCAAAAATTATACCTGTGATCACCCCTGCACTGGTCCCACTAGTCTTTGCAGTCGTGTAAACCCGTGGTGCCTGCTCAATTCGTGCCACCTGCTGCCCTCCAGGCTGCACCTGCTGCAACGGTGCCACTGCCACCGGCTGCAACTTGGGACACATGGGACTGATATGCCCCGGCTCCCTACAATGATAGCATACACGAACCCCTGCCGTCGGAGCACTCCTCTTGGGACAACTAGCATCACCGCCCCTGCTAGAACCACCCTGCTGCTGAGCCCTACTAGGCTGAACTGCTGGACTAACCGCCACTGATTGTGCCCAGATGTCCTCCTCAATCCCTGCTGCAATCTCTATCAGCTCTGCACGCATAGCATAACTCCGCCCTCTATAGTGAACCCTGAAATCATCACGTAGGGCCCTCAAAAACCTCTTGATCTGAGCCTCTTCAGACTCCATAGCCCGACCCCATAACATAAAAGTCGACTGAACTCCAAGTCCAGCTCTCGCACAGACCGCATCCCCTGAGACAACTGAAGGAACTGCACCTCCAACCGGTCCAATGCCTCTCTCGAAAAGTACTTGCGGTTAAACTCCCCCCCACGAAGTCAGCCCAAGTCATCTCCCGCTGCACTCTCCTAGCAGCCACTGATCTCCACCATAACTCAGCATCACCAGTCAAATGGTGAACCCCTATGTCCACCCAAAACTCCTCAGGACATCTCAGAGTATGGAAGTTACGTTCCACACTCGTCCTCCACGCATCTGCGGTAGTAGGATCTGTACCACCCAAAAACTGTGCGGTCACGAGACTCTTCATCTCCTTGAGCATGGACAAATAACGTCCATGTGCTCCTGCATCCGCAGCCACTGGCTGCCGCTCCTTCGTCACCAATGGTGGCACAACCTGAGCCTGAGCCGGTACCACTGCTGGCAACCGCTCCAACAACTGTGCTAGCAAAGCCGTAAAGTCAGCACCAAGGACTCCACCCGCTGGGACTCCCACACCCGGGACCCTAACATCACCGGCCACTGGAGCATCAACACCGTCCCCTCCGGCCACACTCATGGAATCCTCCTGGACACCCTGCGACTCGCCAACACACTCAGCTGTCACACTCTGGTCCTCGGTCTCACTAACCACTGAGACTCTGCCCCTACCACGACCATATTCGCGTCCACGACCACGACCAGCAACAGCACCACCTCTAGCCATCTGCACTACCATGAACAGAAGACTAAGCAAACAATTTATATTACAACACAGAAACATAAACTCACCGTGGAATCACACAGTAGGCTCGAAGAGGATGTTCTAGAACTTCATGCCACACACAATTGACTAACTCACATAATCAATCAAAGCACGAAATTCCCAAACATCTACAGCACAAAGCCTAGTGAACCCAAACCTAGAACGGTAAGGGCTCTGATACCAAAACTGAAACGACCCGACCCATTTTTTTTTAATTAATAAATAATAAATATAAATATAAATAACTACCACTAGTGGTCACATACCCACTAGCCACCTATCCACAACCACAATCAACAGCGGAAATAACAATACCAATAAATGTCCAATAATAAAATAACCAATATTAATCCATAACAACAATCCAATAATCAAGCACCAGGAAACATGAAACCGGCAACCTAACAATGTTTCTAAGACCCAACTCTAGCAACCTAGCAATGCCAGACAACATACAAACGAGTCCCTAGAACATCCTCCTCCTCATCGCCTTGATTCCACGATGACACTTTGCCTTTACCTGCACCACAAACACATATTGAGATGCATGAGTATTTAATAAACACTCAGTGAGCCAATCCTCCCATCTACTAGGTATACACACAAGCAATAATGATATCAATGTTCCAAATAAGCAACAAACAAGACATACAAACCAGGAAATCAAACATCGTCTCGCTGGAAGGGAGGTGTCGACCGACACCAGCCAAGTGTCGACCGACACTGGCCTTGGTGTCGACCGACACTATCCCACCGTGTTGATCGATGCCCAATTTGCTGGTGTCGACCGACACCAAGTGGTGTCGATCGACACTCCCTCTGCAATCGCGATCCGCTCGAAGCCGAGAGACGAATCTCGCTCCCAACCTCCTCCAAATAGCCCAATACTCATAATCCAAGCCAAATACGTCTATAGGAACCTGTAGCAACCAATCCCAGCAGGAAAAACACACAAAAAAACAACAAACAAGCAAGAAAAATGAAATCAAAGGCTTAGATTAGCCATGGTCATGCACTCACCTCTTTGCAGGAAGATTCAGACCAACAGCAACGAATCCAACCTTCCTAGCAAGCTTCTAACTCCTTCTTAGCCTTGGATCTCTCAAGAACAGCAAGGAAATCTCCCAATCTCTCTCTAGAACCTCAAAACACTTTTCTCTCTTTTCTTTTCTCAAAAACGGCGTGAGACAAAATAAAACACGACCTAGGTCGTTTTCTCCCTTTAAAATCTCGGTTCAATGGTTTTCCTTAAACCAAACCGGTCCAAATCGATAATTAAACCGAACTGGTCGAACCAGAGAATATTGGTGTCGATCGACACCACCATGGTGTCGATCGACACCCATCCCAGAAAACCAATAATTGGTTCGCGGATGTTACACTATGCTCCTAAGCAGCAGTACTCTGGTAATTACAATCAACCATTTGCACCACCTGGATTCCAACATCAACAAGGCCCGCCGAACCAAGCCCAAGACGCTGACCTCTGCGGCCTAATTCAGCAGATGATACAAAACCAAGCATCCGCTGCTATGGACAACGCAAAACGGTTTGCAGAGATGAGCAACAAGATCGATTCTAGATACAATGACTTGAATGCCAAGTATGATTCCCTCAACACTAAGCTGCGGTACCTAGAAGGCCACCACACCAACCAACACCTCCAAAGATCAACCAGCTTCCAGGTAAAGCTGTTCAGAACCCAAAGGACTATGCAACCGCCCAAGCCATCTTTCTTGATGATGACTTTGAAGACTACCTCACTGAGGACAGTGATGATCAAGATGGGGAGGCTACAGATACTTATAGGATGAATGAGTATCAGTACTACATATCCGAGTACGGACACGAGCCTTTACCCGAGGAGACTGATCGAGTTGACGATCAAACACTGGTTGGAGAATCACAAAACGAAGAACCACCCGAGTCTAAACTCGATGACACACCCGATGATGGTGATCCGATGATGCATCGAGTAGAGATTCAGATGACGGATCAACCTCAACTCCCTGAAGCTGAAGAAGGGGAACTAGAGGAAAGTTTCAACGCCGCTCTTGACATCCAAATAGAGGCGCTTGCAGAGCGTATGGCCAAGCAAAAAGCTCCACCTCCTAAACTCTTGCCACCACATGAAATTCAAGAGGAAATCGCTAAGGAAGCAGCTCAGCTGGAGATTGAGGTTAAGGATGCTGTCAAGGAGATTGGGAATGAAATTCTTAGGAGTGGAGTGTGCTTAGATCCTAAATTATGAATCGAGGAGAAATTGGAGGATCCTGGTTCTTTCACTCTGCCATGTTCAATAGGCATTAGAATTTTCAAGAACTGCTTGTGCGATCTGGGAGCTTCAGTCAGCATCATGTCGCTATCAGTTGCTAACAAGATGGGTTTCATCAGTTTTAAACCGAGTAGTCTGTATTTGGTTCTAGCTAATAGAACAATCAGACATCCCATTGGTGTCCTGGAAAACTTGCCCTCAGGATTGCAAGAGTGGAGGTTCCTACTGATTTCATGATCCTTGATATGGATAAGGAACCAGACGATCCACTGATCCTAGGGAGACCATTTTTGGCAACAGTAGGAGCAGTGAATGACGTGAAACAAGGCAAGATCAGAATTGAGCATGGGGAGCATTTCAAGATGGAGTTTGGCGTCAAGAAAGGAATTAAAAGGCCAACTATTGATGGTCAAGTCTTTTCAACCAAGACAAAGCAAAGAAGAGTCAAGTATCTTAAAGAAGTTAATACTACATTTGCTGTGGAACCAGGACAAGACCAGGAAGATTGGTTGAGCCAGTCTGTCCCAGTGGAGAGGATTCCAGAACCTCTCCCTCCTAAAACCCATGCTTAAAGAGCATGAAGAGTCAAGCTTAGTGACTTAAAACAAGCTCACTTGGGAGGAAGTCCCAAAGGTATCCTTTATTTTTTTTTTAATTCTTATTTATTTATTTTGTATTATTTTCTGTTTTTGCATATTTACATTTATGTAAAAAAAAAAGAGAGAAAAAGAGGAAAAGAAAATTTTGGGGAATCCAAGGCTCTACCCGATTCTGTACCCGACGTGCCTGATCGTGTTCCTATTCGGGTGGCGAGTGGAGTCCGAATTCCACAGCCCCAAGCCCACACTCGGCGAAGCCCAAGTTGAAAACCCTAGTGGCAGCCACTTCTATTTAAAGAAGACTCTCTCTTCCCCAAGACAAAACCGATAAGTGCTAAAAACTTTTAAACTTCTTTCTTCTTACTTCTTCTCTCTCTCAAACTCGAGTGTTCTAAGATTTTCGGGAACTAATCCTTTTGATCTCGAGTTTAGCTTTTCTTTCTTATTAAGGATTTTACCAATGGCACCAAAGATGAAGACTTACCAAAAGAAGGGGAAAAGATCAACCTCTGCCGCTGATAGAACCGGAGGTGAAGCCGCTGAAGCCCACGATTCACAAGGAAGAGGAGATGTTTCAGGTTCCCAACCGTTGGCTGGACGTTTCGCATCCCCACCCGATGCTCAACCCGACCGTCCACCTGTGCTAGCACTCGAGCACCCGATCGGGTAGATACCCGTGTTCTCTCTCCCGACCTAGTAGCAGTTGCAATCCGCCGATCTCCACGACGTAGGGACCTGTCTACGTCCGAGCGAACCGTTACTGACCCGATGGAGGTCGATTCAGATACAAAAGGAGGCGAATCAGAGGAGATCCAATCCTCTAGGTTGAGAGGCAGACCTTCAGTGGACTAGGATCAATGCCTAAGTTAATAGTACTTAGGGATCTATGATGAGTATTCCCTTGTTAGCTTGTTTATTCACTAGACTAGGATCAATGCCCAAGTTAATAGTACTTTGATGCTAGTTGAGTGGTTAGAAGCATAAGATTGAACCAAGCCTTGAATTCTTACATTGCATTTGGTCTAAATTGAAGCATGTTGAGATTTGAAACCATTTCCTATTTATAAGAACCTAATATTGACTTTAAATTATCAATGTGTGCATTGCCTTAAACTCATGGATACCATATACATATTTGGATCATCTTCTTCCTTTTTACCACTCTTGTTGATCCAAGTAGCTGATTTCCTCATTAAGAATCAGTACCCCTACCCCTAAACCAAACCTTCTTTCAAGCCATGTTTATTCTTGTGTGTGTGAGGCCTTTTTGGGATTGAGCTTGGTAGAAAGTGTTAGGTTTGAACTGACAAGAGTAAAGCCTTGTGTAGTTCTAGTTTGCATTTTTCAAACTAGATAGGACTAGGTGGTTCACTTGTTGGGTTTGGGACTTGGCTGTTAAGAAAAGAAAATAGGAAAAAGAGAAAGAAAAGAGGGTAGAGTCTTTAAGAGGAGAATGTGTTTAACTAAAAGTCTAGTGAAAGGATGGGAAGTAAAAAATGTTGAGAATGGTTCTAATTAAAGAAAAGTAAAGAAAGAAAAGGAAAGTCTAGCAAAGTGCTTATATGTCTTAAGAATAAGAAGAAAAGAGAACCATAGCAAATAAGTAAGAATCCCCCATCCCACTAGAAAGATCAAATAAGAAACATCTCCTAAGACTTGAAAACCAAAAGAGAAAAGGGTGAAAAAGAAAAGAAGAAGTTAAAGGGTAGAACTAGGATCATTTGGGTTTAGATTGCTAGGATAAAACACTTTGGGAGCCTTTGAGTAGACAAGGTTTTATTCTTGTATGTGTCTAGGTGTTCTTACCTTTAGCATTCTTCTAAAGCTCAATCCATTTTCATGAGAGAACCTTGGTATTGATAAGCCCTACTCTAAAAAGAGACCATCATTGTCTCAAAGCCTTTATTTCCAAGCCAAATGAGTTTAAGCATTGCATAGAATTGATTCATGTTCTTGATTAATGAATGTTAAAGGAAATGGTTGATTTGAATGCATGTGGATGTCTAAGGCTCAAATCAATAAAGGTTGTGATATGCTTGTCTAAAGTCTTTAAGTATAGCTCATTCAACTTGCATCATAGTACTAGTAACTTGGACATTGATTCTAGATAGTCTATTTGCAAGCTTTAGGAGCTGAGATCCCACTTTCAAACCTCGCCTACCTTCTTTTGTCTTGATTATTTGCTTGAGGGAAAGCAAAGACTAAGTTTGGGGGTGTTGATGTTCATATATTTTACCTTGTTTTCCCTTAGTTTATTCACAACTTTTGCATCTTTTGCTATCCATTTAGGCCATTATTGTGTAGCTTTAGGACTAATCATGCATTAGAGTATAGTTGCATTGCATTTGCATCTTTTCATGCATAAACAGGTGATTTTGGAGCTTAAGGAGCATGGAAGCAATGCTGAGGAGAAGTGAAGCAATCCTGAGGAGAAAAACAAGAGAGTTAAAGCTGAAGAATCAAGGTCCGGAGTCCAACTCGACCGCACACTCGACCAGACACTCGACCGTGTGCTGAGAAGGACTCGACCGAGTGGAGAATGCACGAAGAGAAGCCAGCTCGACCACCCACTCGACCGAGCACTGGTCGAGTTGACCGAGCTGTTGACTGCTTTGATATTTTGTATTTTTAGGGCTTCCACCTCATCTCCTATATATAGCCCTTGTACCTGCAGCCACAAAAGAGTCCAGCTTTTTAGAGAGTCTAAAACCTAGTTTTTACTTTTTTTAGATTTATTCCTTTTGCACTTTCTTTTACTTTTTTAGATTTATTCCCCGGCAACGGCGCCAAATTGAAACTGGGTTTTTCTCTGGGTGGTGAATGAATGATGTATGGAATGATGAGTTATGAATGAATGGATGTCAGGGTGTTTCAATTCCCCTTATGCAATTGTAGTATAAGAGGTGTCAATCCAATCTGAGTGTTTGTGAACAATCAAGATGTGCATATGAGTCTAAGTCAAGCCAAATGTAAAGATTGTTTGTCACTAACAATCCTATAATGAGATATGAAATGCAGAAAGTAAAAACAACTAGAACAAGATACTAAATGCAAACAGAACAGACAAATTAAAGCTATAATGAAACTAGAACAGAAATAGACACTATGCTAATGAACTAATGCAAGATAAGTAATGAACAGAAAACTAAGTGAATGCAATAGAAATGAAACAGGAATGAAACAAGACAATCACAAATCATAAACACAAGTTCTGGGGACGAACTCGAGCAGCACTCGACCGAGTGTAGGTCAACAAATCATTGTGGTTATCTAACTTGGTCAACAAATCTCAAGCAAACTTTGAGCTGATCTCTAGACATACTATTCTAAGACATGTTTAATCCACTCTCATGGCAAGAAACAATCAAACCTATGCATTTCTAGACTTGTTCTCACAAAGTAAATAATCTACACAAGCAGGCATTAAGCAATACATCTCAAACCAAACAAGACTTCTAATCTCTTAGCAAGCCTAATGGTAAGCTCTAGATCTAGCCTTATCTATGCTCCTTAAACATTGGTGTGATGCTAAGATGCTTGAAATCAAACCCTACCTTCTCAGATATAGGATCAGCATTAAGAACATCTAGCCTAGAAGAGATCTACAACAATCAAGCTTGACCAAATCAAACAAACCACAAGATCAACCCAGCCTAACCCATCCTCAAGGTCCTAAGCAAACTACTCACAAGAACACATGGTGAAATAAGTCAAAAACCCATAAAATATTGAAACTTGCATTATTAGAAAGATGAAACAGAGATCTACAATATTGATGAAGAAATGAAACTCGAAATCTTAATATCTTGAAAGTTATGTAACCAACAAAATATAAGAATCTAGTCTTTCTTTCTTAAACAAGTACAAAATCTAAAAAATAAAGGAAAGTGCAAAAGGAATAAATCTAAAAAAAGTAAAAACTAGGTTTTAGACTCTCTAAAAAGCTGGACTCTTTTGTGGCTGCAGGTACAAGGGCTTTATATAGGAGATGAGGTGGAAGCCCTAAAAATACAAAAAGTCAAAGCAGTCAACGGCTCGGTCAACTCGACCAGTGCTCGGTCGAGTGGGTGGGCTAAGGGTGGGATTCATTTGATATCCACCAATTGCTTAAAGGACCTCCATGCTACCTGACCAACCATAACACTAAAGAAAACAAGATCAAAATAACAAGAAACTTAAAACCAATATGTACAAGGATACCTTTGGGACTTCCTCCCAAGTGAGCTTGTTTAAAGTCTCTAAGCTTGACTTTGCATACTTCTTATGCTTTGGAAGGGTTATAGAGAGGTGATGAAGTCCCCTCTGTTCTTAAAGATTCCATTGCTCCTCTTATTCTTGGGTCAATGCTAAAGAGCTGTGTCTGCTAATAATACTCAGACCTTGTCTTGCTTTCTTTGGAGAGGAACTTCTCACTCTACCATGAAGCTTCTTGATTTGCCCCCTTATGTCCTCATCCTTAGTTGTTAAATCCCTCACTGAATCATGTAGAATGTTGATAGTTTGAAGCTTAGACAGACCATTGAAGGAAGGATTTCTTGGCTCTTGTTGTTGATGAAGCTTGGGGATGAAGTCTGGGCATTTTGGGTGACTTGGTACCACTCGATCGAGTGACTTAAGATGTTCGGTCGAGTGGCAGGTCGAGTGGTAGGTCGAGTGGAAGGCCGGGTGACCTAAAATCTCTGTTTCTACCCCATTCACACCCTGAAAGATTTCAGACTCAGTTTCATGACCTTTCTTTTCAATCCTGAAGGTCTGCCCATCAATAGTTGGCTTCTTCTGCTCAAGCTTTTTAACTTGTGGCTTCTCTTTCATTTCAACATCTTGTAACAAAGGTTCATGACTCAAGACCATCAATGCCTGCTTATCAATAGAAGCCTTGTACTTTTTCAGCATTTGCTCTTTAAACCGTCCTGGAAATGGCAAAGGTGGCTGATAGGAGGAGGAATGAACCGAACCAGCTTGCTAGATTCTTGAGCAATGACTCGATCAGGCACTCGACCAGGCACTCGACCGTGTGCATGGTCGAGTGTATGGTCGAGTGGTGTCTCAAGCTCAGTTCTCTTCTCATTCTGCACCTCTGGTTGAAGAAAATCCTCCCTATCTTGGTTGTAATTGTCCTCAGTGAGCTTTGTAGGTAGTTCTTTGAGAGAGATAGCTTGGACAGTGGCAAACTCCTTTAGATTGTCAATTGATGTCCCATTGAGTTGTCTAGAAGAAGAAGATTCACTCTTGCTCTCAAGGTGAAGGATTCTGCAAGTTAAAGCTTCAATCTTGATATTAAGAGCACCATATGTGGAGTATATCTTGTTTGTCATCTCTGTGAGCTTCTTACTTGTTTCCATATCTCCATTAGCTTGGCCTTGTATGACTTGCTGAAGCATACTCTTCATCTCTTGATCTAGAGCAGGAGCTTGTTGGAGTTGTTGTGGAGGATAGACTTGAACCATAAACTTCTCATCTTCACAAACAACAGGTACGTGCTTTTGTTGGGTTAGAAGTAGTTTATATAGCTTCTCAAGCTTCTCATCTAAGGCCTGTAGTTCCTTTATATGCCCTTCCTCATAAGCAACACCTTCTCTTAAGCTTCTATCATATTCCTCATTGTAATTGCCATTGGACTGAGCAAAGTTCTCTACTAAGTCCCAACCTTCATCTACAT
The DNA here is from genome assembly GCF_030686135.1 of Camelina sativa. Lineage (NCBI taxonomy): Eukaryota > Viridiplantae > Streptophyta > Magnoliopsida > Brassicales > Brassicaceae > Camelina > Camelina sativa. The sequence goes on along the minus strand of NC_141890.1, from coordinate 25,127,834 downwards.
CTTTATTCATGAAGCTTCCATCAGAGGCTGTGTCTAGGAGCATCCTGATCTTGGGAAGAACACCTCTATACAAAGTACACAACAAATATTCATTGTTGAATCCATGATGTGGGCATTGTCTCTGGTAGCCTTTGAAGCGCTCCCATGCTTCACTGAAAGATTCACCATTATGTTGGAGAAATCCTGAAATTTCATTCCTCAAATGTGCAGTCCTTGAACTAGTGAAGTATTTTGCAAGGAAGACCTTCTTACAATCAACCCAAGAGGTGATTCTTCCAGGAGGTAGAGTCTTCTCCCACTGATGGGCTTTATCTCCTAGAGAAAAAGGAAACAATCTTAGCTTCAAGGCATCCTCACTAACTCCATTTATATTGGTGAGGCTACAAAGCCGATCAAACTCATCAAGATGTGCAAGGGGGTCTTCAATAGGTAGGCCATTAAATCTGCTGCTCTGAACCATGGAGATCAAACTAGTCTTGATTGTGAAGGTTGTGTTGTGGACAGCAGGAGGCACTATCCCATATCTCTGAGTATGAGTAGTGGGAGCATCACTATCACCAATCTTCCTTCTCCTTTGAGGTTCATGCAGATTCTGTGGAAGTTCCATTTCCACCTCTTCTTCTGTTTTTTTGAGACTCTGAACAGGTGCTCGACCAGGTGCTCGAACAAGCACTCGACCGTTTGCATTGCGGTACTCGGCCGAGTGCCTAGTCGAGTGGTACCTGAGAATGAAAACACAACACCAGAACAAGAGAGAGGTGAGTAATAGAATCAAAAGTAACATAGCTTAATCTTGAAACAATGAAATCTCGACTGGAACATATAAACACCCTAATGGCAACGACGCCAATTGAAACAAGAACTTTTTTAAGTATCTACTTATGAATGAATGAATGATGCAATCAAACAAACAAACATAAGTATGAATGATCAGAATGTAATGCAAGGTGTTTCAATTCCCTTATGATGTTGTAGCATAAAGGATGTCAATCCATAAAGAGTGTGATATGTAAGCAGTCAAGATGTGATCAATGCATTCAAGTTAAGCCAAATATCAAGTGTATTTGTTTCTAACAACCTAATGACAATAATGAAATGCAATGAACTAAGGCATCTTAAGACAATACTAATGCTGAATTAAACTATAGAACAAGTGCAATAAACAAGACTAAGCTGAATTAACTAATAAGCAGAAGAAAACATGAACAGAACAATGCATAAGCAAGAAAGTAAAATGGAGCTCGACCTAGCACTCGGTCGAGTGCATGGTCGAGTGGGAGGTCGAGTTGACAAGGGAATGAACAAAAACAGAGCAAATAATGAAAACAGAGCAAACAGCAAGCAATTAACAATACTTAAACAGGGAAATCAATAAACAAAGAAAATCCTAAGGATGGATTCATGGGATGGACTCAAGCTATGGCTATCTAAATTGGTCAACAAACCTCAATCAACAATGAGCTATCTCTAGACAATGATCTTCTAATACATGTTAATCCATTCTCATGACAATAACAATCAAGCCAAGATACTTCTTAGACCTAGTTCTCACTAGCTATTACATATCAAAGCAGGCATTAAAACCCAGATCATCAATGTCAAAAATCACTTTAAACATCTAATCTCTTAGCATGCTTCATGATAATCTCTAGCATTAGCCTTATCTAACAACTTAGACATTGGTGTGATGCTAAGAAGCTTAAGATCTATCTTTACCCTCTCAGTATAAGAATAGCATAGAGCATATCTAATCTAGAAGAGATATATAACAATCAAGCTTGACCAATCTAAACAACCATAACCTTTACCCAGCCTAATCCATCCCTAAGATCCTAAGCCACTAATAAGATCTAAAAATCATCATGAAGAACACAAACCAAGAAATTAATGAAACTATCATGATTAGAAAGATGAGATAAAGATGAACAATATTGAACAAAGAAGTGAAAGCAAATATTCAACAGATTCAAAGTTATCAAGGTTACAAATGTGTGAAAATCTAGAAAAAAGATAAGAGATGATGCAATAAAGTAAAAGAAGCTAAAAATGGCAAAAACTAGGTTATGAGGTGTCTACATGGTCTCCAGGGTCTCACCCTTTTCGGCCACAAGTGCTAGTACACATATATATAGTAAAGAGAGAGAAGCCCTAGTTAGCTAGAGGACAAAACAGAGAGGCGGCGGTCAGCTCGACCATGTGCTCGGTCGAGTGCATGGTCGAGTGGTTGGTCCGTCACGTAGCTCGAGTCTTCGATCTGGGATGATATCCGTTCAGTAAAATCGGGATAACTCTTGCACTACACCTCTGATTTCCTTTAAACCACCGGCATTAGAGAGTTAACTCAATTTCCTACAACTCTTATGAAGGATGCGGAAGCTGAATCGCAATGGAAGATCTTCATTTGGATCCATCTTTGAGGATCTCGTTATGAATCCGACCGAGTACTCGACCATGTGCCTGCTCGAGTGCTGTGGTCGAGTTGCATTGCGAATCCACTTCCTGATACTTTCAGTCCTCTTGTTTAGATCCAGAAATAACACCAAGTCCTTCCTTACCCTCTTAGAGCTCCATAACACCTAATAATACTCCAAATGCACAAATGTATGCAATGCATGCTTCTAAACATCCTAAGTGTATATTTGGACATAAATGGCTATAAAACCTAAGGAATCATTTCTATATGATGAAAAACATGAACTAAACAAGGCCTTAAATATGGTAAAATATAGTAACATCATGGACGCGGCGGAGGGAGAATTAACGGACAGGGCAGAGGTGGAAAGGGGAATAAACAATCCCCAACTCACCATTGATGCCTTGCTAGCACAAGACTTCAGGAGATTGATGCCAGTTCTTCATCCGGAGAGACAAAATGGAGCTATGTGGTTGATGTTCATATATTTTACCTTGTTTTCCCTTAGTTTATTCACAACTTTTGCATCTTTTGCTATCCATTTAGGCCATTATTGTGTAGCTTTAGGACTAATCATACATTAGAGTGTAGTTGCATTGCATTTGCATCTTTTCATGCATAAACAGGTGATTTTGGAGCTTAAGGAGCATGGAAGCAAAGTTGAGGACAAGTGAAGCTGTCCTGAGGAGAAAACAAGAGAGTTAAGGCTGTAGAATCAAGGTCCGGAGACCAACTCGACCGCACCACTCGACCACCACTCGACCGTGTGCTGAGGAGGACTCGACCGAGTGGAGAATGCACGAGAGAAGCCAGCTCGACCAGCCACTCGACCGAGCACTGGTCGAGTTGACCGAGCCGTTGACCACTTTGACTTTTTGTATTTTTAGGGCTTCCACCTCACCTCCTATATAAGGCCCTTGTACTTGCAGCCACAAAAGAGTCCAGCTTTTTAGAGAGTCTAAAACCTAGTTTTTACCTTTTTTAGATATTATTCCTTTTGCACTTTTATTTTATTTTTAGATCTTGTACTTGTTTGAGAGAGAAAGACTAGATTCTTATATTTTGTTTGTTTCATAACTTTCAAAGTATTAAGATTTCGAGTTTTATTCCTTCATCAATATTGTAGATCTCTGTTTCATCTCTCTAATGATGCAAGTTTCATTATTTTCTGGGTTTTTGACATATTTCACCATGTGTTCTTGTGAGTAGTTTGTTTAGGACTTTGAGGATGGGTTAGGCTGGGTTGATCTTGTGGTTTGTTTGATTTGGTCAAGCTTGATTGTTGTAGATCTCTTCTAGGCTAGATGATCTTAATGCTGATCCTGTATCTGAGAGGGTAGGGTTTGATTTCAAGCATCTTAGCATCACACCAATGTCTAAGGAGCATAGATAAGGCTAGATCTAGAGCTTACCATTAGGCTTGCTAAGAGATTAGGAGTCTTGTTTGGTTTGAGATGTATTGCTTAATGCCTGCTTGTGTAGATTCTTTTCTTTGTGAGAACAAGTCTAGAATTGCATAGGTTTGATTGTTTCTTGCCATGAGAGTGGATTAAACATGTATTAGAATAGTATGTCTAGAGATCAGCTCAATGTTTGCTTGAGATTTGTTGACCAAGTTAGATAACCACAATGATTAGCTCAGCCCATGAATCCCTCCTCAAGGCCTTCTTTGTTTATTGAAATCCTAGTTTAAATATCATTGCTTGTTTGTTGTTTGATTGGTTTTAGCTTTGCTCTGTTTTTCTTGTGTTGCTCTGTTTTCACGTTTAAGTCTAGCTCGACCACCCACTCGACCTACACTCGGTCGAGTGCTGCTCGAGTTCATCCCCAGAACTTGTGTTTTTTGATTTGTGATTGTCTTGTTTCATTCCTGTTTCATTTCCATTGCATTCACGTAGTTTCCTGTTCATTACTTGTCTTGCATTAGTCCATTAGCATAGTTTCTATCTTTGTTCTAGTTTCATTATAGCTTCAAGTTGTTTGTTCTGTTTGCATTTAGTATCCTGTTCTAGTTGTTTTTACTTTCTGCATTTCATATCTCATTTTAGGATTGTTAGTGACAAACAATCTTTACAATTGGCTTGACTTAGACTCATATGCACATCTTAATTGTTCACAATCACTCAGATAGGATTGACACCTCTTATACTGCAACTGCATAAGGGGAATTGAAACACCCTGACTTCTATTCATTCCATACATCATCATTCCATACATCATTCATTCATACACCACAAAGAAACTCAGTTTCAATTTGGCGCCGTTGCCCATTTGAGTGTGTTTTCTGACATTTAGGATCAATATTAGTCTAAGATTAAGTTCGTTTTAAACACTTGTGAAGTTACTGAACTCGAATCTTCCTTTGCTTGGCTGTTTTGTGTTTCAGGTACCCACTCGACCACCTACTCGACCACCACTCGACCGAGCTGTGATCGAGCACTTGATCGAGCCAGAAGCCGGATCAAATTAGCCATTACTTCCCAGTCGACTCGACCACCCACTCGAGCCTGCGCTCGACCGTGTACCTGTTCGAGTCCGTAGTAGAGTTTGTTGATGCACACAAGGTCAAAAGGCAAGGATAGTCTTCAACAGCCTATTGACAACATCCACAGGCTACATAAGGGTTTGAGACATAAGCAAGGAAGAGTAGTTCAACAACAACAAGGTCAAGACATCATGGAGCAACAAGCTATCCATGAGCAAAGACCAAGGCACATTGGTGCAAGAGATGCACCCAATACCCACAACCAAAGGGCTGGAATTGTGCCACCTTCAGTAGCCAACAATAACTTTGAGATCAAGAGTGGATTGATCTCAATGATACAAGCAAACAAGTTTCATGGGTTGCCAATGGAGGATCCATTAGATCACCTTGATGAGTTTGACAGAATATGTGGACTCACTAAGATCAATGGAGTGAGTGAAGATGGATTCAAATTAAGACTCTTCCCATTTTCTCTTGGAGACAAAGCTCACCTTTGGGAGAAGACTCTTCCTACTGGAGCTATCACCACATGGGATGCATGCAAGAAAGCTTTTTTGGCCAAGTTCTTCTCCAATGCAAGGACTGCTAGGCTGAGGAATGAGATTTCTGGGTTTGCTCAAAGGAATAATGAGAGCTTTTGTGAAGCTTGGGAGAGGTTTAAAGGATTCCAAACTCAGTGTCCTCACCATGGCTTTAGCAATGAGTCACTTCTAAGCACCTTGTATAGAGGAGTGCTTCCCAAGATAAGAATGCTTCTTGACACAGCCTCTAATGGCAACTTCCTCAACAAGAATGTGGAAGAAGGATGGGAATTAGTTGAGAATCTTGCTCAATCTGATGGCAATTATAATGAGGACTATGATAGGACCATAAGGAGCTCCTCAACTGATCAAGAGGACAAGTATAAGAAGGATTTGAAGATGGTCAATGAGAAGCTTGACAAGATCCTCCTCAGCCAATCCAAGTCCATTCACTTCATTGGTGAAGAGGAAGCTCCAGTTCAAGAGGGGGAGCCTGAATTTGCTGAGTTATGCTACATGCAGAACCAGGGAGGATTCAAAGGTTACAACCAAGGAGGTTTCAAGAACAACAATCTCTCTTATAGGAGCACCAATGTGGCCAACCCTCAAGACCAGGTCTAACCACCTCCTCAACCTTAACAGCAACAAAACTACATCCCCAAGCAACAACACCAAGTGTTCCGGCCCCAATTGTGTCCCCCACCAGGGTTTCAGACTAACCAAGGCCAGGAACAAGACTTAAGAGCAATGATGCAACAGTTGTTGATTGGGCAAACACAAGGCAAGATTGAAGAAGCCAAACAGTTTGCTGAGTTGAATCAAAGGCTCGCATCACAGTACAATGATCTGAACTTGAAGTTTGAGGGCCTCAACTCCAGAATGAAGTATATGGAGAGTAACATTGCCTCTACTTCAGCTCCTAAACCCAACCAACTCCCTGGAAAAGCTGTTCAAAATCCAAGGGAGTTCACTGCAAAAGCCATTCATATCTCTGATGAGGAAGTCACTGAGGACAGTGAAGTCCAAGTTTGGGGGAATTCATTAGTTACTGAAGCCCCAAGTGATGTTTGTGCAAAGCAACTGGAGTCCGTTATTGCACTCGACCAAGTACTCGAACAGCCACTCGATCGAGTGCATGCTCGAGTGGTCGATCGAGTTGCAGACTCAGAAGCTGTCAAGCCTGCTAAGTACATTCCTCCTGCTTACAAGCCACCTCTTCCATTCCCAGGACGTTTCAAAGCACAAAAGATTAAGGAGCTTAGGGAAATCATTGAGAGAAAGGAGATGATGGCTAAGCAACAAGAGGAAGAGAAGGCTTTGAAGGAAGTGGTTGTGATTGAAGAAGCTGTGGTTGAGGAAGTGTTGGCCATACAAGAGATCACCATTGCTTACCAAGAAGAGGAGAGAGGACTTGCCTTGGAACAGTATGATCCATATCCTCTCTACAAAGACTTTTTGCTTGATTTGTCAAAGAAGAAGGCTGAAGCTCAAGATGAGAAGGATCTTGAGGACCTTGGAGGAGTTATCATTCCAATCAAGCTTAAAGATCCAGGTCCATTCTATCTGCCTTGCACACTTAGCTATCTTCACTACAACCAATGCCTTTGTGACTTGGGAGCTTCAACAAGTGTGATGCCATACTCCATAGCACAAAAGCTTGGGAGAACTGATTTCAAGTCCACCAACCTTCATATATGTTTAGCTGATGGGTCAAACAAAGAAATAGTTGGAAGGTTGGAGAATGTCCCAGTTAAGATAGGGAAGGCAAGGGTTCACACTGATTTTGTGGTGTTGGAGATGGACAAGGAACCTGAAGATCCAATCATTCTTGGAAGGCCATTCCTAGCCACTGTTGGAGCAGTTATTGATGTCAAAGAGGGTCTTGTGACCTTGAACATTGCTGAAGATATAGCCATGAAGTTTAACATCTATAACCCAACCAACCCTCCTACCATTGATGATCAACCTTTTACTATCAAGGACAAAGGAGGTCAAGAAGGTTCAAGTGGTGAAGCAACTCCAAAGGCTAAGCTCTCCTTTCAAGATGATTCTGTGGAAAAGCTTAAGAGGTCAGTTCAAGAGTTGACTAGTATGGTTGAGGATCTTCAAGTTAAGCTGTACAAGAGGTCCTTAAGGAAGGCAAGACCAAGGCTCAAAATCAAGAAGAAACATGGTTTGTGTGTTAAGGGTGAGGTGATCAAGGATCAACTTCACAGTGATCAAGAGGTTCCAGGGAGGATTTCATCACCTCCTTGGTATCTAAACCAAGTCTAAAAAGGACACCAAAGTCAAGCTTAGTGACTTTAAACAAGCTCACTAGGGAGGAAGTCCCTAAGGTATCCTTTGTAAATATGGTTTATTTTCCTTGTAGTTTTGATGTGTTTTCTTTTTTGTTTGTGTTGGACAGGCCTTTAGGTGAGAATGTAGTTGGGTAAGGAGAGGTTTAGACTTGGAGAAGGAGACTCGCAAGCCCACTCGACCAACCCACGAGAGGTACTCGACCGAGCTGGAAAGAAATTGAGGCCCATTTGATCTTCAAATCATTAGAACGATCGAGTGGAGGGAAGAACAAGAAGAAAAATTTTGAAATTTCAAAATTTGGTCAAGGTGCTCGACCGTGTACAGTCGAGTGTGGGGTCGAGTGGCAGCAAAAAGCAGGTCAAAGATTCCCATTTCAAATTTGAATGGTATGGACGCTCCACCCTTGTCTCTTTGTCCCCTTAGCTTCTTTATATAGACTTTGCACGAAATTATACCTCTCACATTCTCTCATTTGCTCAAAACCATTGAATTCAAGTTTTAAAGTCTCTCTCTTAGCTTATCTTTTGCTCAAGCTTAGTTCTTTCAAGTTTTTGGTTCACTAACCTATTAACTTTGAGCTTTGAGTCTATTCCCTTCAGTTCTATTTGAAAAATGTCTTCAAGAATCACTAGGAAGTCTCAACAAACCGCTGCAACCTCCATGGAACGTCATGATGCTAGCCTTGAATCAAGAGGAGAAGCTGGAAGGGCCACTCGACGCCCCACTCGATCATGCACTCGACCGAGTGGTGGTTCGAGCAGCCGGTCGAGCCAGATGCCGCGTCCAAGGAGAGAGAGAGTTGAGGAAGATCCTGAGAGGACTGAGAGTGAAGAGGAAAGGGAGTCAACTCTCAATGAGTTCATGAGGAGACACAAGGCCAAAGGGAAGAGGCCAGCAGTTGAGGTTGAACAAGAGGAGAGTGAGAATGAGAGTGAGGAAGAAAGTGAAAAAGAAGAGATAGAGGATGATGGAGAAGCTGAGTCCTGTGGGTTGTCAAAGAGGCAACTCTATGATGCTTTCATGAGAATGGAGTTCTTAGGGACAAGATATCCACACAAAGAAACCATGGAGAAGCTAGCCATTGGTGAAGATGTGGAGTACCTCTTTGAGAAGAGCAACCTAACCAAGTTTATGGGGCTTTGCATGGAGGGCTACAAAGAAGAGAGTTGTGAGTTTCTGGCCACAGTCAAGCTGCATACATATGCAATGAAGGATGCTGAGTTTGGAGCTGGCCACATTGATTTCACAATCAAGGGGAAAAGGTATGAACTCAATGAAGAAGATAGCCAATGTGTTTGGTTTTGAGGTTGGGAGCAATAGGAGTTTGATGATTCCAAGAGAAGAGCTCTATGCTGTGTGGGAAACCATTGGGGACAACAAATACTACTCATCCTCCAATTCCAAGAGTTCAAGGATAAGGAGCCCAGTCCTAAGGTACTTCCACAAAGCTCTTGCCAACACCTTCTTTGCTAGGAAGGAAACTGGGAATATCAATGAGGGGGAGCTAAAGATGATTGATTTGGCTCTCAATGGAGTCATCTTTCAAGCAAGGAATGGCACCATCATTCTTGGGAGCACTGTGGAGACTGACCTAGCAATGGTACTCATTGATCACATGGTTTACTTGAGAAGTTGGATAGGCAAGTTGGAGAATAAAGGATCAAGAGGAGCACTAACCATTGGAGGCATCATTACTCCAATCCTTCAAGCTGCTAAGGTTCCACTTAGAGGAGAAAGGGTTTCACCAAGATGGATTGACTCTAGCTACCTCACTTCTACTCTCATCCTAGCCAAGGAGCTATATCAAGGGAATCACATTTTCAACTTTGAACTTCCAACACTTGGGAAAAAGCAACTGATTTTGCCTAACCAAGAGCTCACCACCATTCAAGAAGGAGCCAACATTGATTTTTGGCCAGCTGAGGAGCATTTGTTTGATGGGATAGTTCAACTTAGAGTTGATGAAGCTGGAGATGTGCAAATGGCTGATGGGGAGGAGCAATTTTACTTTGAGCATTATGAGCTCAACCCAAGAGATAGTAGAGGAGTGAGGGAGGCTACCAAGAGATTAACCCTTCTGCAAAAATGGAACAAATGGCATGGGAAGAGGTTTGATAAGCTGAAGAAGAAGGTGACCAACATGGCTAAGTCCATCAAGGGCTTAAAGAAGGAGATTGATGAGTTGAAGAGTGGGAATTCTTCACCTACACCATCAAGCCCTTTGAGGAGGAGTAGCTCAACTAGCGCACTTTCTAGAGTTGCGAACCCTGTGGAACCAGCTAGGGCTTCAATGTATGAGCCAAATCAGAGGAAGAGGAGCTCAAGTACCCGAGAACAACCCTTTTCAAGGTACTCGACCGGGTCACTCGAGCACCCACTCGACCGAGCACCCCCAATGCACTCGGTCGAGTTCCAGCCCAGATCACCCTATGGTTTCCCACCTCCAGCTGCTTATCCAGGATATCAAGGTTACCCTCCCATCCCACCCCAGTACTTCATGGATCCAGCACTCTACCAGCAGTTCTACCAGCAGCAAGGTCAACATTTTGACAATTGTGGTCCAGCTCGACCCCCCCACTCGAGCACGTACTCGACCGAGTCCCGGTCGATCCCCATCGTCGAGCTGCCCCAATCTCCACCTCCAAGTCACCAACAAGACCCCAACTACTCCTATGACAGCATGCAGATGGATGTGGACAACTACTTCCACAATCCCTAAGGTACCACTATCACCTTCCCTTGTAGATATCATTGCATTTGACATTGTGTTTTGTTTTTTGTTTTTCATCTTGAATCCTCAATCAAATTTCTTTCACACAGGGACTGTGTGATTTAAGTTTGGGGGAGGGTTTGAGATAGCATTTGACATTGTGTTTTGTGATTCTTATTTCAAATTTTTAGCATAATCATGTTAATACTTGCATAGCATCTAAGGCATAGAAAAACCCTAAAAATTTGAAAATTTTTGCAAAAATCTTTATAAAAAAAAAAAGAGTGTTCATGTAGTTTGCACTGCACATTAGGATCTTGTTTAGCATGTTTCATGTAGGATTGTATAGTACTTGCATTAGGGATCTATGATGAGTATTCCCTTATTAGCTTGTTTATTCACTAGACTAGGATCAATGCCCAAGTTAATAGTACTTTGATGCTAGTTGAGTAGTTAGAATAAGATTGAACCAGGCCTTGAATTCCTACATTGCATTTGGTCTAAATTGAAGCATGTTGAGATTTGAAACCATTTCCTATTTATAAGAACCTAATATTGACTTTCAATTATCAATGTGTGCAATGCTTTAAACTCATGGATACCACATACATATTTGGATCATCTTCTTCCTTTTTACCACTCTTGTTGATCCAAGTAGCTGATTTCCTCATTAAGAATCAGTTCCCCTACACCTAAACCAAACCTTCTTTCAAGCCATGTTTATTCTTGTGTGTGTGAGGCCTATTTTTGGGATTGAGCTTGGTAGAAAGTGTTAGGTTTGAACTGACAAGAGTAAAGCCTTGTGTAGTTCTAGATTGCATTTTTCAAACTAGATAGGACTAGGTGGTTCACTTGTTGGGTTTGGGACTTGGCTATTATGAAAAGAAAAGAGGAAAAAGAGAAAGAAAAGGTTAGAGTCTTTAGGAGGGGAATGTGTTTAAGAAAATTTAAAGTCTAGTGAAAGAATGGGAAGAATAAGGTTGTTTAAAGATGGTTCTAGTTAAAGAAAAGAAAGAAAGGAAAGAGAAGTCTAGCAAAATGCTTTTATGTCTTAAGAATAAGAAGAAAAGAGAACCATAGCAAATAAGTAAGAATCCCCCATTCCACTAGAAAGATCAAATAAGAAACCTCTCCTAAGACTTTAAAACCAAAAGAGAAAAGGGTGAAAAAGAAGAAAAGAAGTTAAAGGGTAGCACTAGCACCAATTGGGTTTAGATTGATAGGATAAACACTTTGGGTACCTTTGGGTAGACAAGGTTTTGTTCTTGTATGTGTCTAAGTGTTCTTACCTTTAGCATTCTTCTAAAGCTCAATTCATTTTTTATGAGAGAACCTTGATATTGATAAACCCTACTCTAAAAAGAGACTATCATTGTCTCTAAACCTTTTACTGCCAAGCCAAATGAGTTTAAGCATTGCATAGAATTGATTCATGTTCTTGATTAATGAATGTTAAAGGAAATGGTTGATTTGAATGCATGTGGATGTCTAAGGCTCAAATCAGTGAAGGTTGTGATATGCTTGTCTAAAGTCTTTAAGTATAGCTCATTCAACTTGCATCATAGTACTAGTAACTTGGACATTGATTCTAGATAGTCTATTTGCAAGCTTTAGGAGCTGAGATCCCACTTTCAAACCTCACCTACCTTCTTTTGTCTTTGATTATTTGCTTGAGGGCAAGCAAAGACTAAGTTTGGGGGTGTTGATGTTCATATATTTTACCTTGTTTTCCCTTAGTTTATTCACAACTTTTGCATCTTTTGCTATCCATTTAGGCCATTATTGTGTAGCTTTAGGACTAATCATGCATTAGAGTGTAGTTGCATTGCATTTGCATCTTTTCATGCATAAACAGGTGATTTTGGAGCTTAAGGAGCATGGAAGCAATGCTGAGGAGAAGTGAAGCTGTCCTGAGGAGAAAACAAGAGAGTTAAGGCTATAGAATCAAGGTCTGGAGTCCAACTCGACCGCACCACTCGACCACCACTTGACCGTGTGCTGAGGAGGACTCGACCGAGTGGAGAATGCACGAGAGAAGCCAGCTCGACCAGCCACTCGACCGAGCACTGGTCGAGTTGACCGAGCCGTTGACCACTTTGACTTTTTGTATTTTTAGGGCTTCCACCTCACCTCCTATATAAGGCCCTTGTACTTGCAGCCACAAAAGAGTCCAGCTTTTTAGAGAGTCTAAAACCTAGTTTTTACCTTTTTTAGATATTATTCCTTTTGCACTTTTATTTTATTTTTAGATCTTGTACTTGTTTGAGAGAGAAAGACTAGATTCTTATATTTTGTTTGTTTCATAACTTTCAAAGTATTAAGATTTCGAGTTTTATTCCTTCATCAATATTGTAGATCTCTGTTTCATCTCTCTAATGATGCAAGTTTCATTATTTTCTGGGTTTTTGACATATTTCACCATGTGTTCTTGTGAGTAGTTTGTTTAGGACCTTGAGGATGGGTTAGGCTGGGTTGATCTTGTGGTTTGTTTGATTTGGTCAAGCTTGATTGTTGTAGATCTCTTCTAGGCTAGATGATCTTAATGCTGATCCTATATCTGAGAGGGTAGGGTTTGATTTCAAGCATCTTAGCATCACACCAATGTCTAAGGAGCATAGATAAGGCTAGATCTAGAGCTTACCATTAGGCTTGCTAAGAGATTAGGAGTCTTGTTTGGTTTGAGATGTATTGCTTAATGCCTGCTTGTGTAGATTCTTTTCTTTGTGAGAACAAGTCTAGAATTGCATAGGTTTGATTGTTTCTTGCCATGAGAGTGGATTAAACATGTATTAGAATAGTATGTCTAGAGATCAGCTCAATGTTTGCTTGAGATTTGTTGACCAAGTTAGATAACCACAATGATTAGCTCAGCCCATGAATCCCTCCTCAAGGCCTTCTTTGTTTATTGAAATCCTAGTTTAAATATCATTGCTTGTTTGTTGTTTGATTGGTTTTAGCTTTGCTCTGTTTTTCTTGTGTTGCTCTGTTTTCACGTTTAAGTCTAGCTCGACCACCCACTCGACCTACACTCGGTCGAGTGCTGCTCGAGTTCATCCCCAGAACTTGTGTTTTTTGATTTGTGATTGTCTTGTTTCATTCCTGTTTCATTTCCATTGCATTCACGTAGTTTCCTGTTCATTACTTGTCTTGCATTAGTCCATTAGCATAGTTTCTATCTTTGTTCTAGTTTCATTATAGCTTCAAGTTGTTTGTTCTGTTTGCATTTAGTATCCTGTTCTAGTTGTTTTTACTTTCTGCATTTCATATCTCATTTTAGGATTGTTAGTGACAAACAATCTTTACAATTGGCTTGACTTAGACTCATATGCACATCTTAATTGTTCACAATCACTCAGATAGGATTGACACCTCTTATACTGCAACTGCATAAGTTTAAAATGTTTCTTTAAAATGTTTAACACAAGTTTAAATTATTTGTCTTACACAAATGGTTTAGTTGATATGGTAAGATGTAGGCTCTGTAGTATATGGGTATATACTAGATGTCCAAGTCGATGATGCAAGTCCAACATTACAAGTTATTAAACAATATCCTTAATAGCACATTTGATTATAGATACTCATTTTGTTTTTGATTTCAGGTTTGGTCTTGATAACCCTCCACGGCGAGCCATCGTTGCTTCGATCCGTAGGCACTTTGATGGACCATGGTATTATATATCTTCGGTTCACAATGAGAGCCTCATGCAATGGTGGGGTGATTTCATCGTAAGTCATTTCTTCTGACTGTTTTTTTTACATAAAGTTTGTAAGAACATGATACATATTAACTACATAACAATTTATCTTCTTTTACAGCAAAGTTTTTTCTGGGATGATGCACTTGGCGGAAAAGTGTATCATTTGTGGTATCATGTTCTTAGTGGCCGCCTTAGAGACATGATTTCCAAGGCTAAAGTTTTGGGTACTAAGCCAAAGTGGATAAGTGGGGAGATCTGGGAGACAATGCAGGAGTATTGGGGAACCGACGCATCGAGGAAGAAGAGCAAGATAGCTTCAGCTAATCGAATGTCTTGTCGTGATGGTTTTGATCCACATGCTCACACCTCTGGCTCACAATCCTACGACCAGCTCCGAGAGTTAATTGTAAGCACTCTCTGAGCATGAGTTTATTATGCTTGATGAAAAATATATAGTCCAAGTTGTAATGTGATTTAACTTTGTGTCTGTATTTTGTAGCGACAACAGGAAGGGATTGAGCCTTCCATGCTTCGCATTCTCAGAGAGACTCACCGCAAATCTGATGGGACTTATGTGGATGATAAGGCGAGGTCGATCGAAGAAGAGATTCAAAGACAGATAGATGCAATCTCTCAAGCCTCTGATGGTGCATCACTAGGAGGTTCAGAAGACACAGGATTGACTCGATATACGCTTACTAAAAGACTTACATGTCTTATGGAAATAAATAAGCATCTTCCTCAATTGAGGAGGATGAGTTGTTCTATAAGGTAACAGTTTCTTATTGGTATCTATTTGGATCATAATTGGTACATAATCTTAGTTTGTTTTCAACAGTGTATATATTCGATTGTTCATATTTCAAACACAAAACACAATTTATATGGTTTTATTGATAATTTGATATTATTTGATTGATTGATCTAGTTACATTATAGTTCACCGGTCATATATTCGTGTTTATGAAGTTTGGATATTGACAATTCTTTTTGTATAGGTAGTACCTTCTCAGAATGGGAGGAACTTCGGACTCGGGGGTCAGAACTACATTCGTGAGCGTGGAGAAAGCTCAGCTGGTGCACTGGAAAGAATCTCTCTTGAACGTCAACTCACTTCTCTTCAAGAGAAGATGGCCACTGTTGTGGAATTTATGAACCAGTATATGACTGCAGGTGCCTCACACTCTTTCCCATCGGTTCAACAAACTAATGCTATTGGTGCGTCTGTCACCACTCCAATTCAAACCAACAACAGGCAGAACTGAGATGCTAATCCGACATCAGCTATGACTGGACCTCCGGAGATGGCTGTTGACACCCACCACAGTCATCCTACTAATGTGCCTGATGAGACTCATGAGCCTGAAGACGATGACGATGAAGAGCTGGTCGGCAGTGCCTTCAATTGATGAACGGATATCTATCACCTTTCTCCACTCCTAGAGACTATTTCGTTTAAAACTAATATCAGTTGTCTTTTGGATTAAAACTATGCTTTGTACCTTCGTTTCAAACTCTTATATGTAGTCTTTTGGGTTAAAACTATGCTTTGTACTAGTATTTTCAAACTCTGATCTGTAGTCTTTTGTGTGTTGTATACCTCCAAACTCTGCTCTGTAATCAGTTATGTGTTATCTGCTTGTAGGCTTTTGAATTATATCTTAGCTTTGTACTCTCGGTTTCCATGGATTTTCCAGATAACCCAGTGGGCGTTAAACCTTGACTCACAAGGCAACAAATTCGGTAACAAACTTACTCATCGAAACGTTACAAATTCGTGTAGCAATCACACCTCAACATTACTTGTACCCAGCAACTTCGTAGCAATTGGTTACACTTTCTTACAGACATTACGAAACAATCTGTTGCTAATTTGTTACCAAATCTTAGTCACAACTCGTAGATTTTTAAGTCGCCTCAAATTGTATGTATTTGTAGCTACTTTGATACAAGATTACGTAGCTAATAGAGGCTAATCCTTACAGAAAATCTGACGCTAATTGTCAATACTATGACAAAATAAACATGTCGCAATTAGTAACACAATAATGACGACTATCCTTGTTTTTTGTGAGACATTTATCCACAATAACTTTGTTACATTTAGTAGATAGTATCTACTAACATGTTTGAAACTGATTGTAACAAATCCTTGTAAATATCTGTAACATTTCGTACTAATTAGCTTTATTTTTTATTGTATCAGATCTGTAGCAGCTTCCGACGACTTGCTACAACCTGGAACATTGCGACGACCAAGTAGTTACAAATCTTATTGGTGTCAAATTTGTAACAAATTTTATTTTGCTACGGATTTATTGTTATTCCTACAATTATATTCCTAACTATATAACTTTTTTTTACTAGTGTCACATGCTTACTCCAACATGCTTTTCTCTTATATTTCTGATTCATTCACCTAATAACTAGATGATTCAATATTACGTCTCTAGGCTGATGACATAAATTGCCGCAATCAATGCATGGACAGAACATTTCTTCAGGATTACCCAAACGTTGTGCTGACTCATAAACAAGAACTTACACCCTGCTGATATTCAAGGCTAGCCTTGTCGGTTAATAAACATATAAAGTTCAGTACTAGTCTGAAAATATTTTGATTTTAAAGAAATTTATGCAAGTTACATACCTTGGAAGCCAAACCTAAGACTTGTCCATGTCAAAAGAACACCACAGCTCCACGAGATATAAATATGAGATAAAAGTTTCATAGATAAGACATATGTATAAAACATAACTGAATATATAAAAAGATTCGTTCTTAATTGGGGAAAACTCTATTGGGCTTAATAGGTTGGGTATGATCCGAGACCAAAATCTTAGTGCTTGACTTGGTGCTTTCCAAGTGAAAAATAAAAAAAGTGTGTTGTGCAATCTCTAAACGCTTTCAATCATCACATCACATAATGGTCAAAGTTTGGTCTAACATAAAACTCTTACCCGAAAGTTGCTGGAGAGGAGTTGAGTAGGAACATATGCAGCCGTTCCGAGAAAAGTGTACGCCTTAGCTTCTGCATAAGTCAAGAATTTATAGACATGCTTAAAATTCCCAATCCCAAAGAAAGGCTCAAGAATATAGAAAAAGATTATGGATTTCCATATTACCGGAAGCTGCATAAGGAAGTACTTTGTTTTGGGAGACTAAAGTTATAACTTCTAAAAGCCAAGAGAAGACAATAGCACTGCAGGAGACAAGGTTCACTTCCGATATTGATGAAGAGGGCCAAGACGCCAAGGACATGGAAGACCTCCAAGTGATTGATCAAGCTACCTAAGAGGGGCTTCAAGAAGACTTCTACTTGAAGAAATAGAAGTACAAGAAGTGATTCAAGGAGCAGATCAACAAGTAGTATAGGAAGTGACTTGAGGAGCATCAGTTGAGCTTAAATCACACTCGGATAAGTTTTATTGAATTGATACTATTTTTGCAAGTTCAACAACTTGACTCGTCAGAAAAACAACACACAAAAGAGAGCTAAGTCAGCCAGCGTAAGCAGTTTTCTTATTTTGTGTTTGTGCGTTTTTCTTGTTTCTTTGTTTGCGTTTTGTTTTTCTTTTTGGCTCTAGGGCAAACTAAAAGACTCCTTTAAAGTCCTCCTGCATCAGTTCTAGGATTTTTGACATTTGATTATTAATAAATAAAAAAAAATCAATTCTTCCCTTCAGGTGTGCTTTTTTTTTTTTTTTTTTTTATAAACGATACCGATTAATATATATTTGAAGAGTATCATTACAACCAATCTGAGCTTCAGTAGTAAGTAAATCACAACATTATAGAGAAGGAGGAAATTGTTGGATTAGTCCGGTTGGAAGTTTGCAAACCAATGGTGGAGGTATGTATCCTGAATGTCCCTTGAGTGAATTGATGAGAGGTTGGTCTTATTGTCCAGTCCAATGAGCCTCCTTCTCAGAATGAGTTGGATCTCCTTTTTCAGCCTTTCCAATGAGCGAAATGAGGTTGTGTGAATCCTTGCATTCCTCTCCATCCATATTGTATAGAGTAAGGCTTGGAACAACAGCTTGCAGATTACATTAAGTTTCCTGTTTGTGGTAGGATTCTTAATCCAAGTGAGAGACCCTAAGAAAGTTGTTGTGGGCGATGGCCCTAGGTGAGCAAAGAAATCAAGCCAAAGAGCTTTGGAGTAAGAGCACTGTAAGAAAAGGTGGCCCCTTGACTCATCCCCTGTAAGACAGAGTAAGCAAGAAGCCAGTACCTGCAAGTTCCAACGCCTCATGTGGTCCCTTGTAGTGATTCTGTCAGAAACTGTTAGCCAAGCCATGAAAGCCATTTTTGGTATCCTTTCTTTGAACCAAATCTGGGAGTGCCAGTTGACATTAGGGCCTGGAGGATGAAGATGATTCCAAGTTCTCGACGAAGAGAAAGTACCTTGCGACTGGTCTGAGGCAAGTTTCCAACTGAAGTAGTCGTTACCTTCTGCCGAGGATGGTGGAGTGTGATCCGCTAGACAGCTTCGTAGGAGTTGAACACGACAGTTCCTTCCTCTTGGAAGAATCCAATGACCATTTGAGGCAGCCTCAGAAACTCGTGCTAAGATACCAATGCCAGTAATTCGAGGTCCACTGTTGCCAATAACCTCAATTAATGGGCCTAAGCCTGTCCAGTTGTCATGCCATAATAGAGTATCTTGACCGGAGACGATATGAGCAAACACAAAAGGACGAGCCAGAGTACACAACTTTAAAAGATGCCTCCATAACCAGCTTCCCAAAGCTCTGAAATCAGCGGTCCAGAAGCAACGACCTCTCATCAGATGATTCTTAGCCCTAGAGACCCAAAGAGAACCCGCTTGAGAGAATAAAAGCCAGGTCAGCTTCAGCCCAAAGATTTTGTTCCAATGAACTAATCTTTTCAACCCAAGTCCCCCGGCTGACTTAGGTTGGCATACCTTCTCCCAAGAGACCTTAGCGCCCCTGGCAGAGTCTGCAACTCCCTTCCGCAAAAAGGCACTGCAAATTCTCTCAAGTTGATGATGTATACAATGGTGAGATATGAATGATGATGGATGGGTGTTTCAATTCTATTGTGGTGTGAATGATGATGTATACAATGGTGAGATATGAATGGAATGATGGATGGGTGTTTCAATTCCCCTTATGCTATTGCAGTACAAGAGGTATCAATCCTAAATGAGTGTTTGTGAACAATTAAGATATGCATATGAATCTAAGTTAAGACAAATGTAAAGATTGTTTGTCACTAACAATCCTAGGAAGAAAATGTAAAATGCAGAAAATAAACTACAAGAACTAACAACTAGATGCAAATGAAACTGAATGATTGAAACAGTGATAAAGCAAGAACAGAAACAGACACTACTACTAATGAACTAATGCAAGATAATTAATGAACTGAAAACTAAATGTATGCAACTGGAATGAAACAGGAATAAAACAAGACAAACACAAATCATAGACACAGAGTTCTGGGGATGAACTCGAGCAGCACTCGACCGAGTGTAGGTCGAGTGGGTGGTCGAGCTAGACTAGACGCAGAAACAGAGCAATGCAATAAAAACAGAGTAATGCTAAATCCAATCAAACAACAAGCAAGCAACAGGATTAAGACTAAGATTTCAATAAACAAAGAAGGTCCTGAGGATGGATTCATGGGATGGACTAATCATTGTGGTTATCTAACTTGGTCAACAAATCTCAAGCAAACTTTGAGCTAACCTCTAGACATATAAATCTAAGACAAGTTTCTCCCACTCTCATGGTCAAGAAACAATCAAACCTATGCAATTCTAGACTTGTTCTCACACAGTAAAGAATCTACACAAGCAGGCATTAAGCAATACATCTCAAACCAAACAAGACCTCTAATCTCTTAGCAAGCCTAATGGTAAGCTCTAGATCTAGCCTTATCTATGCTTCCTAAACATTGGTGTGATGCTAAGAAGCTTGAAATCAGACTCTACCCTCTCAGATATAGAATCAGCATTAAGATCATCTACCCTAGAAGAGATCTACAACAATCAAGCTTGACCAAGTCACACATACCACAAGATCAATCCATCCTAACCCATCCTCAAGATCCTAAGGAAACTACTCACAACAATACATGGTGATCAAAGTCAAAAACCCAGAAAATATTGAAACTTGCATTATTAGAAAGATTAAACAAAGATCTTCAATATTGATGAAAGGATGAAACTCAAATTCTCAATATCTTGAAAGTTATAGAACCAACAAAATATAAGAATCTAGTCTTCTTTCATAAGGAAGTACAAGATGTTAAAAATAAAAATGCAAAAGGAATAAAACTAAAAAAGGTAAAAACTAGGTTTAGGGAATATCTAAAAAGTTGCACACTTTGGTGGCTGCAGGTACAAGGCCTTATATAGGTGAGGAGGTGGAACCCCTAAAAATAGAAAAAGTCAAAGTAGTCAACGGCTCGGTCAACTCGACCAGTGCTCGGTCGAGTCCATGGTCGAGCTGGCTTCTCTCGTGCACACTCCACTCGGTCGAGTCCATCTACCCACTCGGTCGAGTGCTTGGTCGAGTTGGACTCTGGACCTTGGTTCTTCAGCCTTAACTCTCTTGCTTTCCCTTCAAGATTGCTTCACTTCCCCTCAGGATTGTTTCCATGCTCCTTAAGCTCCAAAATCACCTGTTTATGCATGAAAAGATGCAAATGCAATGCAACTAAACTCTAATGCATGATTAGTCCTAAAGCTACACAATAATGATGAAACTGGCTAGCAAAAGATGCAAAAGATGTGAATAAACTAAGAGAAAACATGGTAAAATATATGAACATCAGTATCAGACGGGTAAGGATCCATGAGAAAGATTGAGCATGGTTGCCAAATCGATGGTGGTGCTCGATGGTCTCCCACGGCCATGGTTTGGCCGATGGTCTTGGCCGCGTGTGGCTCCTGTCTTCACTCTGGCTGTATATACGTTCACTAAAACAGGTATAACTTTTTACACGTACATCTGATTGGCCTGAAATCACCTCCATTGCAAAGCTTACTCAATTTCCAATAACTTAGATGAAGAAATCTGGAGCTAAATCCCAAGGAAAGCTCTTCATACGAGTCGATCTTTGAGGGACTGCAGACTGTTTCCGAATCATCAATCATCTTGTGTTCATCCAAATGTGTGTCTTCCATTATATTGCTAATTATTGACTTATTTGGCTCCAAAGCACAATTTCCTTGTACATCTCTACTCCAACATCTGAGATAACAAACTTGATGCAAAATGCAACCTAAACAACCTAAATGCTCATGAATATGCACAAAACAATGAAGAATTAAGCTCTAAAATTACATAAAAACACAAGATATCAACTCCCCCAAACTTATATTTTGCTAATCCTCTATCATGAGACAAAGGATTCAAACCATAGTCCTTAAATGTAATTCAATGGTGCTAGGATCAATCAAAGTCCTTACAAATATTTTTCTACGCTTATCACAATGCACCACTCTAGTTCACCTTCTATCTATTGGTAAAGACTTGCAATCCTATTGAACAACTCTTTCACATTCATTAAAGTGTTTGGTGTGATCATGCAAATGGAAAATAAATCAAGCTCAACTGGTTTAAGGGAAAGGCCTTTTTTTATAAAAAGGTGGTTGGCAATGGTGTTTTTGGGTGGTTTACTCTCAAACAAAGAGGAATGCTAGACAGTTATGAAACCAATCTAAGACTGAGAATAATTTGGGCATACAAAACTTAGTTCTTGATGTTCTACCCACCGAGAAGCTTTTCTACCCTTTTTTGCATCCTTCTTTTCTTTCTTTCTTACCCATAAACTCAACTTGATTCAACTTAAACCCCTTCTCTTCTTTACTTATGGTCTTAAACTTTTGAATATCTCTAAGGCTTCACTTTAAACATAAGCTCCTATTTTTTTTTTAACTTCTTTTGATGAACTCCCATTCTTATTAAACTATGTTTTAGCATTCTCTTCTTTTTTTATGAAACTTTTCTAGGAGACATCAGCTAGACTTTTCTTTTTCTTTTTCTTCTTAAGAGACTTAGAGCTTTTAACCAAACTTAACCTTAGAAACAAATCTTTTCTTTTCTTTTTACCAAGTAATTCTTTCTTTTCTCCCCCCTTAATCTCTCTTGTTTCCAACCCTTTACCCAAATCAAAATTCTAACCACCTATTTCTTTCAAAACCAGTCCTATTAGCTAGTTCTAAAGATTCCAAACCTAGCTAAAACAAGAGCCAGTTCTTTGTCATTCTCAATACTCTCAAGATTTCACAACCTATAGCATTATCAACAAAGAGGCCTCACTCAACAAATCAACACAAGGCTTGAAAGAAAAGGTTGGGGTTCAAAGGTATGGCAAGAGATTGGGTTAAATAAAATAGAGTGGCATAGAGATTGTTAACCCAAATGAAAGTTCCATGAGCTAGCATTCATAGTCCATATGCAAGATAATTTAAAGATCAAATTAAAGTCCAAATAATATAGAGATGCAGCAATGATCAAGCAAGCTTTACACTAGAAGAAAATACTTTCAAGAGACACAATGCTTTAAGCTAGATTCTTCATTTTTCCCAAAGATTAAACAAGCACCAATGAACTAGAAATGAGGGCTGTGGGTTCAATCCTAAGACTCTACTATTACAAGGTAGCTTCATTATCATCCCAA
Source organism: Camelina sativa (assembly GCF_030686135.1). Lineage (NCBI taxonomy): Eukaryota > Viridiplantae > Streptophyta > Magnoliopsida > Brassicales > Brassicaceae > Camelina > Camelina sativa. The sequence continues at coordinate 25,105,047 of NC_141890.1, read as the reverse complement.
ATGCAAATGCATACTAAATGCTTTTTGACTCACTCCTAAAGACAATAATGAATATGCAAAACTACATGCATTTGGTTTTTGGTTTTTGAAAATTTTCAATTTTTTTTGATTTTTCTCAAAACATAGCTATTAACAATGAAACACACAAAATGAAAATCAAAACAAAACACAATGTTAGATGGCTAGTCTCTCCCCAAAACTTAATTTACATTGTCTCGGTGTAAGAAAAATCCAAGAGAAAGACTAACAAAAATAAAGAAAACAAAACTCAAATGATATATACAATGGAAAGTTAGGACCATACCTTGGCCCTAGTTGTGAACCTTAGGGAATGGAGTGAGAGGAGGAGCTTTAGTGCTCCCTTGAGATGCTGTTGAATTGGTGGAAAGAGAGTGGAGGTTGATAGTGATAACTCTTGAGAGAAGGTCATGAAGCTTATCTTTGTCATATTGATATTTGGGATCTAGCCTGGCTTTGACACTTGCAAAGGGTGAAGAAGGACTTTTGTGCTTCACTTTGTACTCTATTGCTCCATCAACAAGCCCCAAGGGATGCAAACACAAAGTCATAGGAGATGAAACAATGGTAGGAGGGTGGATTTGATTCTTCTTCCTCTTCTTCTTGTCAACAACTTTATTTGCTTGACCCAAATCCTCTTCTCTAGAATCTCCTTTGAGGTCATCAAATAAAGAGTCTAAACACTCACCATCCAAAATTTCTTCACCAGAATTAGCAAGTTGTAGAGTATCTTCGTTCATCACATTCACAACTTTGACATCTTCTTGTTGATCCTTCAAAATCCTTGGTTCGTCTCCATTGCTATCAACTACAGAACCATATGAAAGCGTAGAAGTTTCGTGTACCGTTTTCCAATGCTCATCAACCATATCCAAATTATTTGTGAAGATAGCGTGGCAAAACTCCTTGGGGGTAGCTTTGGACCCGGTAATAGTCCACTTGAATTATTTGAAGTAGAAGTGTTGTGAGTTACCTTAAGATCAACAATATTCCTATGAGAAGCCAAGCTAATGATCTTATGATTAATTTCATTGTACATACCATCTATTTTAGTGTGCAGCTCAACAAAACTCTTACTCAAATCTGTATAACCCTTAGTTTGACCTTCTAAAACTCGTTTCAACAGGGCACTCACTTCATTATCTTGAAGAGCAAGTTGAATAGAAGACTTTCCTTGAAGCTTTAAAGGTGGATATGCTTGGTTATAACCGCTGTGTAGATATCTTCTTTCCTCAGTTTTGTCTCCACCCTCTCCTGGGACTCTATCATAGTCGTCATCATAGTATCTTTGATCACTTTGAGCCAAATTCTCAACAAGCAAATCTCCTTGTTCTATAGTGAGGTTTGAAAAACTTCCTTTGCTAGCCATGTCCAATATCAATTTCAGCTCCTTTTTAACTCCTCCATATAAAATACTAAGTATAGCTTGCTTGTTGAATCCATGATGTGGGCAATCTCGAATATATCCCTGAAGTCTTCCCCATGCTTCATGGAAGCTTTCATGAATTTCTTGCTTAAAACTCATTATGTCATTTCTCACTTGAGCTGTTCATTGCTTGGAGTAAAACTTGAGAAGGAAGATCTTCTTACAATCATCCCAACAATTGACCAAATGAGATGGGATAGTTCTCTCCCATTGGCTTGCTTTTTCTCCAAGAAAAAATGAAAACAAAATGAGCTTGATACTATCGTCGGGAACACCTCCAATCCTAAACGTACTACACAACCTCTCAAATGAATCCAAATGATCATATATAGGTAGTCCCAAGAACTTAGAGCCTTGAATCAATCTAATCAAACTTGGCTTGATTTCATAAGCATTGGCTTCTATAATAGGAGGTCGAATTCCATATCTTGACTCATGATAAGGAGCATCAAAGCTTCCTATTGTCAATGTGTTCTCTTGAGGTTGAGTCGGATTTTTTACCAGTACTTGAGGTTTTGGAGCTTTAGTAATGCTTGTTTGATTGTCCACAACCAATACCTTGAATAACCTTGTCTTTCCATTCGTCTTATATTGGTTTGAGTACCTTTGAAAGCATAAGAGAATCAGGGAAGACAAATTAGTAACAACAAGAAAAAGTGAATTCATCATCTCAACTAGATGCATGAAGCTAATCATATTCGCGAAATTAAATGGACTAGTCTCAAGCAAAGATGAAATCCTAATGGTTAAATGAAATTGCAAACCGGCAATGGCGCCAAATTGATGTAGTACTTTTACTTCAATTAAATTATCGAACCTCAGCTTGCAATGATCAACACACTAGGAATACACATGAATGCTTAATCTAAACTAATACAAGAATTGGTTTATTGTAACAATCTTAACTAACAAACTGATTCAAAGAAAGAAAACAAAACAAATTCAAGCAATGCAAACTCAAAACAAGCAAGGACACAACTAAGAACATACTTTAAATCAAGATTAAACAAGTGAACCTTGGGCAAGGTTAATGACTTGGGAGATAGCTAATCAATCCTAGATGTCTAAGCAACAATCAAGAACAATCCTATGGCTAAGAACACTTATTCAAATCAATCCATTTCCATTATAGAGATCCTATGCTAATCAAGTGATAATCAACAATTTCCAACGGTAATCACAAGGTAAGCATGCATTATAAACAAGTCTAAATACCACTAAGCACCCTAATCATCAATTTCCATTGGCTGGGAATGCAAAGCTCTTGAATAGTTTGGTTCAGGAATTTCATCAAACACCTTATAGGCATGGAAATCCAAATGTCTAGATTCAAGCATTATCAATCCTATCTAGCATTATTAACACTAAACAAGATAGGAATCACGTAAATAAACCCCTAGACATTAAAGATCAATCATCTATCTCCCTAATCTACCAAGCCCAAAGTTCTAAAGGATCTACTCACTCATACTTATGATCACACAAAGGAATGGGTTTGATCCTTGTAAAATCATAATTAGAGATTGTATATTAGAGAATATAGAAGAGGAACTTGATATTAAAAACTTAGAAGTACTCAATCATCCAACAAACCAAGAGTAAGAAAGTTTAAGAACCCTAAAAGCTGCTAAACAAGAGATAAACAAAAGTTTAAGAACCCTAAAAGCTGATAAACAAGACATAAACAAAAGATAACAAAAAAATAAGTCTCCCCTTAATAGGGTTAATGTATTTATAGGAAAATAGAAGGGAACCCGGGTCAACCCAAAACAGGTCGGGTCAAACCCGGGTCAAAGATAAAACAAGTGTGGACTAAGGCGGCTGCAGGATGGTCTTGGCCGATTGGTGAGGCTGCTTGGCTCCATCGGCCATTACTTGGAGAAATCTGGATCACCTCCATTGCAAAGCTTACTCAATTTCTAATAACTTAGATGAAGAAATCTGGATCTAAATCCCAAGGAAAGGTCTTCATACGAGTCGATCTTTGAGGGACTGCAGACTGTTTCCGAATCATCAATCATCTTGTGTGCATCCAAATGTGTGTCTTCCATTATATTGCTAATTATTGACTTATTTGGCTCCAAAGCACACTTTCCTTGCACATCTCTACTCCAACATCTGAGATAACAAACTTGATGCAAAATGCAACCTAAACAACCTAAATGCTCATGAATATGAACAAAACAATGAAGAATTAAGCTCTAAAATTACATAAAAACACAAGATATCATGAACTTAAGGAGCCACCTGATGCCTACATTGGAGAAAGATCCAAGAGAGCTTGTCTAAGGACAACTACCTCTCCTCATCCTGCTTGAGAAAGCAAGTTAACGTCGAGCCAACGACGTTAAACAAGAGCGCTTCTTGGGAGGCAACCCATGTCTAGTAAGTTTTTATTTTTATGATTTATTTTCTTTTACTATTGAAATTTTTGCATTTTAGTTTCAGGTTTATAAAAAAAAAAAAAAAAAAAAAAAAACAACACAAAAAAAATAGAAAACAGAAAAGCCAAAAAAAAAAAAAAAAGAAGAAGAAAGACCATGGATTGGCAATGCACACCATGTCTAGTGGCAAGTACCACCTACTAACAGGCCATGATCACCGTGACCGAAGCAAGCCGAAGGCGACGGATCAATCACAATCCTCATGTGATCGATGCCGAGAGTCCCACCAGCCATACCAACAGTAGCCAATGCCATGTCGTACATACCATGTCTTACGTACCGCGTTCGCGTACTATGTACTATGTACCATGTACTATGTACTATGTACCATGTACTATGTACTATGTACCATGTACCATGTACTATGTACTATGTACGATGTACCGTGTACTATATACCATGTACCATGAACCACGTACCATGTACTGCATACCCTGCACCATGACCGACATCCCATGTACCATGTCCTGCGTACCATGTACCATGCCCACCGTTCACCCGTGTACCGCGAGACACTTCCGAACCACCACCATCCTACCACCAACCATCACCATTCTTTTATTTAGGTATGTTTTTAGTATTTTTATTTTCTCATTATTATTGATGGTTTTAGGTTATTGTTTCAAGCAGGATGCATTTAGAGATATATCAAACACAATTCGATTGAACTTTGCCTAGTTCAAACACGATGTCAAGCAACCAAAGGAAGTATAAACGGTTATTCACCACATTTTCATTCCACAGCCGAACTCTAGACAACTTTTTGGGCAACCATAAAATGTCTAAGAGTCGACACAACATTATTCCATCAAGGTGAAATTGTTCTTAAATCCTACACTTTTCCTTATGATTTTTAATCCTCATCTCTTTCTTTTTTTCCCACCGAGGACAGTGTGATTTAAGTCTGGGAGGAAGGATGTTCCATCATATACTAATGCTACTTTCTATTTTGTTGACTTGAGACCTTTTTCCACTTTTTACATCAATAATTTTGACATTTTATCGAGTCACATTTTTTTTATTGAGTCAAAACCAGTAGGGGATTATGATCTTATTCTAACGGTTTATTTGATTTGGATTAACACTCTTATGACTCTTGATTATGCTTGACAACAGAACCAAAGTTTGGAAAGACTGTGAGCCGACTCAACAATCCCCAAAGTCCCTATTCGATGGATATTCAGATGATCTAACGTTGTCTCTAACTTTTATAGGACCTAAACCGGACTTAATTTTCAAGCCCTGGGAATTGGTATACATTGGACTAGATCTCTACATTCAAGCCACACAAGACATTGCACTTCTTCAAGAGTATGTTCCCCTCTCTCTTCCCTTCAATACTATAGAAAAGAAAGAAAAAGAGAATAAAAGATGAGATGATTTTGATCAGTTTAGAGAGGTAGGTAAATTACTTGTGACCTCATTATTCTACTCTTGAGTCAAATGATCACACAAAGCTTGGAAGCGAGGGGTAGGTAAATTACCAATGACCCAAGTATTCGCCTACACTTTTGATTTTTAAAAAAAAAGAGAAGAAGTGAGAAAAGGGAGAGGAAAGGAATCATATGAAGAAAGTCTTGGCTTGAAGAGGGTCTGCAATCCATTGATCGATTTTCCCTTAGTAAGATTTCACTTTTTATTATTGCTTTAATTTATGTAAAGAGATGACAATGGAGATTCTTGAGACTCTAAAGAATTGTGGGATAAAGGAGCGTTGATGATTCTCATGGTGGATTACAAATGGAAATTCCTAATGTCAAGGCGAAGAAGAGAGCAAAGACAATATCCCCAAAGATAAGTGAATTCCCAGTATTTTCAAAACCTCTTTTCCATGATTTATTCTGATTATTTGCTTGAGGACAAGCAAAGTCTAAGTCTAGGGGAGTTGATAACATCATTATTTTACCCATTTTAGCTATAGTTTTAGTATACATTTAGGAAGAGTTTAGTATGATTTCAATGTTTAAATGTCTATTATCAAGTATTTTAGGTTTCAAGAAGGTTTTACAGGTTTTATAGCAAAAAGGACCAAAAGACAAGGAAAATACGTTTTAGGAAAGATTCAGAGCTTTACAGTACGGGCAACTTTTGAAGAACTTTCAGAACTCACATTTCGACGTACATGGTGTCTATGGAAATATGAAAGAGTTATCTTTCTCCTCGAAGTGGAATCAAGTCAATCCATTCAATCATCAGGAAGTTATGCCCGATTTACCGAGACGTGTTACAAACCAACGTAAGGAGAACCATCAAGCCAATGGGCTTTTTATTGAAGGCCTGAACAGATACCACCACGGCGGCCCAGTCCAAGCCTTCACCACGTTCTAGAATCTTCCTATGCCGCCCCTTGCCATGCACTAAACAAGAGAAGACGTTTCTACCCTTACAAAACCCTAAACCTAGACAAAACCCTATAAATACTCTTCTAAACCTAGGGTTTAGAGTGTGCAATCATTGGAGCAGCCAAGAGACACGACCAGAGGACCAGCCGTCGACCAGAAGCTCTCTCTCTCTCATCCCTCTCTTTCAAGCTTTGAGATCTACCAAATCTTTCTATTCTATTTGCTTTGTACTTTGTTTCAAAAGGAAAAAGATCCTAGAACTTTGTTTGACAATCATTGAAGTAATATCTAAATCCTTGTTCTCTATTTATTCTTTTATGTTTATGAGTCTATTAAACCTTGCTTTGATGATTCCCTTAAACATGCTAAAGTAGTTTTCTAGTTGGGTTTAAAGGGATAATCAAAGGGGGGGAGATGATCTTAGTTTAGGTGGCAATTTTTAGGGTTTGTTAGATTTAAATTCCTGTTTATTCTATGCTTTAATTCTAAGTCTTTGCTTAATGCTTTAAGTTAGCCTCATGAACTAACTATGATCTAAACTGTGTGTGCTTTGCCAAAAGCTTGCATGTGTGCTTGACCTAGTTTAGATGTATGGGGAGACATAGGAAGCACATACCCCTTACCTATGGAATTCCATGGATTAGAATCAAACCTGTTTTAAATGCTTTGATCTATGAGTCGTTGCCTGCGACAGTTGAGTAACGGAGTGTAGAGATCTTAGACGGTTAGCTTGAGAACTTTAAGTTAACGGTTCATTAGTGTTTCGTAGTCCAAGTTTTAGATAATCAAACTAACCCTAAACTTTCCTAGATATATAGATCATTGAACCCCTGCGATTCCCCTTGATGCCCAACGCTAGTTTTATTATTTTTATTTGCATTTTATTTATGTTTATTTGCTTGCTACAACCGTGACACTAAAACCCCCATTTTTATTGAGTCCTAGCCTTACATCTCTTCCGACGGATTCTCTAAACAACAACTCTCTCTCTGTGGGATCGATCCTTAAATACTACTACCGATTAGCTGTGCACTTGCAGCAGTTGTGTGGTCTTTTTAAGGTAAAAGATTGAAGTGAAAAACCACGCACATCACCACTTTCAAACATTTTCTCTGTTCTTGAGTTTTTGTCTATTCTTGCTTGAGGACAAGCAAAGATTCAAGTATGGGGGAATTGATGTGTCTGTATTTTATTGGTTTTACCTATAGTTTTTACAATTGTTCTGAGTCTTTTATTGAGTCAAAGTGTGCTTTTAGAATCGTTTTAGTCTTTTGTGAGTCTGTACAGGTTCTATGTTACTTCGGAAGAAAATTGAGTGTTTTGGGGATGAAAACATGCATCTGGAGCCAATTTGGTTAAGACTGATCGGACTAGCAAGCAGATGGAGCAAACAAAGAAAATCCACCCAGGATCGATTGATCCTCATTCGGGATCGACCGATCCCGTACCCAAAGCAACTTTTCCTTTTTTGTTTTAAACCGACTTTTAGGGTTTTATTTTAGTATTTAAGCACGAGGCTCGACCTCTAGAAAAACAACTTTTATTTTACGCAGCCTTTGAGCACTTGTAAGTTTTGGGAGAAGATCTCTAATCCTCTATAACACTTTGGAGAAGAATTCTAAACCCTTTTTATTTCTCTTTTGCAATTCAACTATGTTTCTTCATCATTGATTTGCTGTTCTTTTATCTCCATGTCTGAGTACTTATTCTATTGGGTTTCGAGTTTCAAAGGGGTTTATTATTCTCTAATGATGGTGTTCTAGATTTGGGGGTTGATCTATTTTGTTCTTCATCTATTGCTGTTCTTAATGCTTAAGCTAGATTGATCACCTTGATTAAGATCTTAGGTTTAATTCATCGTGGCACCAAAAGTGTTGTTGAGTTGCTAGAAAATAACTTAGGTGAGCAAGGTGATCCTTAGCCAATGGAAGTTGAAGTTAAGGTACCTTGTGAACAGATCAAACTTAAACTTTTATTGCTTGCTTGGTTGCTAGATCCAAACGACGGTTTAGGGTCTAGTTAATTTGTTGCATAGATAGCTAACGCTGCGGAAGTAGGTTAGTTTTACAATAGTGATTTGAGTTCTCGAACGGTGTCTAATGCATCCCCATCTAACCACCTTAGTCTGAGAATTATATTTCCATAGATTCACTACGCCCAATATTTCCTTTCTGATTTAAAAGCAGTTTATTTACTTTCCGATTTTGATAGTCACTTGAAAGACAAACTTCTTCTTTTTGCTTTAGCTAGATTCAATCTTCTTAGTTTCATAGTTCAATACTTAGTCTATGTGGATTTGATCCTAAAGTGTTACAACAATACTACTAGATCGTGGTGCAGTATGCATTAGCTTTTAATTGACCTTTGATCAAGTGCAAAAATGAAAATAGCAAAAAATATATTTTTTAAAAGGCGTATATACAAAAGGTTATTTATTCCTAACATTTTCTCTAGGAACAATTGCATAATAACTTTTATTACATTTATCCAAATTTCTGAAAAACATAACTCATCAAATTAAAAGGATTCAACAGATTGTTACTAATATATTTTCCATATGTAACGTTTTCCCCCCATAGAAAGAGTCATATTTTTACTTCTTTTTCATAATACTATCTCTCCTTATAATTAATAAGAGCCGTTTTTTTTTCATTTTTAATATTATTTTATAATAATTAAACGTAAGTAATTTAGAAACTAAAAAAAAGGTTCTCTCTCTATATATATTTATAGGGAAACTATCTTAAAACCTCTATTTTATAAAAAATAACATATACTTAAATTTTTGACAAAAAACATATAATTAAATTAAAATATAACCACCTAATTAATAAAATTAGTATATGCTCAAATTCATTTTTTTTTAAAGCTAACAAGGCATAACTTTTTACTTTTCTTAGAATCTTACAAAAATTTATACATTCATATTGATGTCTCATTTTTTAAATGGTTTTAAAAGATTATTTAATATCGACTTTTAAGTCTTTTTGTCGAGAAAAAATTTGATTTGGATGTTTTTGAGTCATTATAGATTTTTGCACATATTGGAGTCAAGAGAGGAGTTTTGGAAGATAAACTGATCAAAATGTGTTAAGAGAAGAAAAGATTCAAGGCGACAATCAATCAGTACACTTATGCCATTGATAGATAGAGAATACACCAACATCGGTACAATAAGTGTACCGATCAATAGAGACTTTAGAAGTTCTTGTTTTCTTCTTTCTGACTCATTGTTTATAAATATGGGTCTTGATCACAATCGCAAAGAGACAGTTTTGAGCGATTTGATGTTTTGTAAATCTGAACGCCTAGACAAACTAAAAACATTATTGAAATTTCTCCATATTTATAAGTATTTAATTATTTTTACATTGAAGTTTAGGGGTTGATGAATTTGTATATATATAATATGATATAAAACTTATTTTAAAGCAAAAAATTCAAATTTATAGTAGAAATTGTTAGAAATACTTATTTGTAGATACCCTTATTCAAAAATATTGTTTTGTCCATTTTCATTTTTTCCTTCTTTTAAATTTTAATGGCTATTTTATCCCTATTAGAATGATATTTAAGTGAACAAAATGAAAAGTTGATTTTTTTCGGACAAAACATGTCTTGCCAAAAAAATATTGGACAAAAAGGTTGGTGGGAACCGTGATCCCGGAAATTTAAAAATTTATAAAGGTTTTTAAAAAGGATTTATAAGGTTTTTGAAAGGGTTTTAACAAATTTACAAAGATTTACTAGGGTCTTAAAAAGATTTTTCAAGAGATTTTAAAAGAACTACAGGTCTTTAAAAGATTTTACAACGGTTTATAAAATATTTACAAGGCCATTTTAAACATTTACAAGGGTTGTTAAAAGGTTTAATAAAGGTTTTAAAACGACTTACAAGAGTGTTTAATGGATCTACAAAGAGTTTTAAAAGTTTTAAAAAGATTTGCAAAATTTTCATTCTCTTATATTTTTTTTCAAAAATATATTTTTATTGTTTATTTTTTGAAACTATTTTATATATAAAATGACTTAATTATCCTTTTTTAGTAAGAACTCATAATGACAAACTAAATTTTTCCGCCAATAATTATTTTTCCGAAAAAACAATTTCCAAGACAAAAAATTTCCGTAACTCCTTAAAAATCCTTCAAAAAATCTCTTTGAAATCTTTAAAAACTCTTGAAGATCTTTAAAAAATCCTTGTAAATTATTTTAAAACCCTTCAATTTTTTTTGAAAATGATAAACCCTTGTAAACCTCTTATAACCCTTGTAAATCTTTTTAAAACTTTTAAAACCACTTAGAATATGATGTCGTACATTAATATGTTTCTGGTGTAAAATTAACGTAGCTCATTTATAGAGAGGCACATTAATATATTTCTGGTGTTAATTTAACACACAGTCCAGTTATAGAGAGGTTATAAAAGCCGACTTTCTGTTGCCATACGCCACGGCACACAGCATGACACACCTCATTGCATATCCGAAGTATCTAAAAGAACTTTCGTAGCCGCCGAACCCCAAAATTGACAATTAACTTATTCTTGCTTTAACATGATTTCCAACATTTAATCGAGCAGTCACGATTACGGTCCAAAAAAGGCGCAGGAAATTCAAAAGACACGTTTGGTATGAGAATTAAAATAACTCTTTTATTACGTGCAAGAGTCGCTTTTTCTACTTTTCTTTTCATACTATATTAACTAATATTAAACAACACCTAACAACTTATATATACAATTAACCAAAAGAAAACGTGAAGATACGTTACTTCTCTTTTTTTAACATTAAAAAGACTCTCTTAATTCTCTTCAAGCAGAATCAAGAACGTAACTAAACATGTCCGATCAACAGAAAATTTATCCGGTAAGCGACCCTGAAGCTCCACCACATCCAACGGCTCCACTTGTTCCACGTGACTCCTCGAGATCAGAACACGGTGATCCCGCCAAGACTCAGCAAGCACCGCCGTTGGATCCTCCAAGGAACAAGAAAGGATCGAGAAGCTGTTGGTGCAAATGCGTTTGCTACACGCTTCTCGTCATCTTTCTCCTTATTGTCATCGTAGGAGCGATCGTTGGTATACTCTACCTTGTCTTTAGACCAAAAGTTCCGGATTACAATATCGACCGGTTACAGCTCACCTGGTTTCAACTAAACCAAGACCTGAGTTTATCCACGGCGTTTAACGTCACTATTACGGCCAAAAATCCTAACGAGAAAATCGGAATTTACTACGAAGACGGAAGCAGAATTAGCGTCTTGTACATGCAAACAAGTCTCAGTAATGGTACGTTAAAAAATCGGTTCGCTATTCTAGTTTTGTTTGGATTAAATTGGTTCAAAATGGTTAACCGGGTTTTGTGATTTTTTCTACAGGGTCCTTGCCAAAATTCTACCAAGGACATGAGAACACAACTGTTATAAACGTAGAAATGACTGGTTTTAATCAGAATGCAACAAGTTTAATGAATATATTGCAAGAGCAACAACGGTTAACGGGAATCATACCGTTGCGGATTAGAGTTACCCAACCGGTTCGGATCAAACTCGGGAAATTAAAGTTGATGGAAGTGAGAGTCTTGGTTAGGTGTGGTGTATCCGTTGATAGCTTGGCTGCTAACAGTGTGATCAGGGTTAAAAATAGTAACTGCAAATACAGGTTTAGACTATAATTTCGTTTCTTATTCATAATTATTTTAAGTTAATATTTATTCATTACAGTACGGAGGGGTTGAGTGTTGTAGTTCCCCCCATCCACGGTCGTCTCCTTTATTTTTTAAGAAAGAACAATTTTGTTTCACACTTGTAAATAACTAATAAAAGAAACATTATATTTCCAATTGTTCATAATTTGGTTGTTTTTTTTTTTTGGTTGTTTCTATTTACTAAGAAGTTTTGGATCTCAAATCTGGAACTATATATTGTAGCCTTGTAGGGTAGATAAAATTTGTTAGTTACCTCTTTTTCTCGAATGTTTGATTTAAAATAAAGAATCACTACAAGAAAACACGCGTTTTGTGATGGACGAATATGTTGCGAATCCCTCGCAAATCCACAAAAGCGAGAGATTTGCGACGAAAGTCCGTTCCTCGCAAATCGGTCAATGTCGCAAATCCCTCGCAAACTAATCGCAAATTGCGAGGACTTGATTAAAAAGCAATTTCCTCGCAAATGTAGTATCTAGTAACTCCCTCGCAAATTTGCGATGAATTTGCAATTATTTTTTCTGTCGCAAATAATAATAATGGTATAAAAAACAAAAATTTCATTTTGGTTAGCTTAATTAGAACTAAACTTGTAATTAAAATTAAACCTGTAATTAGAATTAAACCTTATAACTTATGCAAATTAAAGTTGTAATTAGAAGTACTAAGTTTTCAAATAAGAAAATAAGTTTACAAAGGAGATCAAGTTCTAAGCTAAACATTACAACATTACACATTAAGAGAGAGAGAACTATCAAACATTTCTTCAGGTTGCTTGGCCGCCGGTAGCTTCTCTGTCGGTTGCCTCTCCGTTGGTTGTGTCTCCGACAGCTGGATCTTCTCGGCGAAACTTTGCAGCAAACTCTGGATCTTTCTCTGCAAGATAATCAAAATATGCATCATAACTATGCATCTTCTGTAACTGAGTTGCCTGAGTTGCAAAAGTTGCTTCTGCAGCAGCAAGCTTCGCAGCTAAAACAAGTGGATCTTCAGAAGGAGGAGGCGGTTGACCAATCTGAGCTGAAGATGCTTCTGCTTGCATGTTACCAACCCCATATATCCGGTTCTTTTTCTTCGGAGCAACCTGCCAACAAAACATATGTAAACCATAAGTGTTTACACAAACATAAGTGTTTACACAAACATAAACATAAACAATGAAGCATGTTTTACCTCAACATAAATTTGGTTCTTCACAGTTACTAATAATCCGCCGGAAGCATACTCTCCATGTTATCCGCTGATAATAGCTTAGACTCAGCTTCAGCTATCTTTGACGACACTTGGAACTCTGCTTTCTTGTGGTGGTGATGATTGGTGAATGATATGAGATATGAATGAATGGGTAGAAAGCAAGGGGTTTCAATTCCCTTTATGATGTTGCAGTGTAAAGGGTGCCAATCCAAATCTGAGTGAGATGCAAGCAATCAGGACATGCACATTTATATAAGTTGAGCCAATTATAAAGGATGTTTGTCACTAACAACCTAATGATGAATGTAAAATGCAGAATGTAAAAGCTTATAAAATTAGATGCTAGAAGTAAAGAGAACAGGATGATCTAAACAACAATGCAATGAAACATAAATAGAAACTATAGTAATGCAACTAATAAACTAATGCAAGGCAAGTAATGAACAGGAAACTAAACGAATGTAACAGAAAAGCAACTAAAATGAAACAGGAATTGAAACAGGACAAACACAAAGCATAAACAAGAATTCTGGGGATGAGCTCGAGCAAGCACTTGATCGAGTGTGCGATCGAGGACAGGGTCGAGTCGGACAAATGCGAGAAACAGAGCAATGCAAACAAAACAGAGCAAGACAAAAGTAAATCAAACAACAACCAAGCAACAGGATTTAGACTAAGAAATCAATAGACAAGGAAGGTCTTGAGGAGGGATTCATGGGCTGGACTAATGATTAAGGTCATCTAACTTGGTCAACAAATCTCAATCAACTTGAGCTAATCTCTAGACAATGATCTCCTAGAACATGTTAATCCACTCTCATGGCAAAAACAATCAAGCTCATATATTTCTAGACTTGCTCTTACAAAGCAAAGAAATTATACAAGCAAGCATTAAGCAACAGATCATTTATGTCAAAAATCAAACAAGACATCTTATCTTGCAACCTAGACATTGGTATGATGCTAAGAAACTTAAAATCAAACCCTACCCTCTCGGTTATAGGATCAGCATAGAGTACATCTAGCCTAGAAGAGATCTATGACAATCAAGTTTGACCTAGCTAAACAAACCTCAACCACAATCCAGCCTAACCCATCCTCAAGATCCTAAGCAACTACTCACAAATGCTAAACATGATGAGCAAAGTCATAAACCCAGAAAATAACGAAACTTGCATGATTAGATAGATGAAACAGAGATCTACAATATTGAAGAAGGAATCAAACTCGAATTCTTAATATTTTGAAAGTTATGAAACCAACAAATATCAAGGAATCTCTTGTTTTCCTTCAAAAGTAGATGAGAGATCTAAGAAAATAAAAGTGCAAAGAGCATAAATTCTCAAAAGGGTAAATACTAGGTTTGAGAATATCTAAAAAAACTGGACTCTTGGTGGTTGCAGGGTACAAGGCCTTATATAGAAAAAGGAGTGGAATCCCTAAAAATGCTAGAAGACAAAATAGCTAGGCGGCTCGGTCAGCTCGACCAGGTGCTCGGTCAGCTCGACCAGGTGCTCGGTCAGCTCGACCAGGTGCTCGGTCGAGTGACCGGTCGAGTTGGCTTTTCTTTTGTTCCCTCCACTCGGTCGAGTACTTCTCCGCACACGGTCGAGTGGCGGTCGAGTGGAACTCCGGACTTTGGTTCTTCAGCTCTAACTCCCTTGCTTTCTCCTCTTCAGCATTGCTTCCATGCTCCTTAGTCTCCAAAATCACATGTTTATGCAAGAAAAGATGCAAATGCAATGCAATTATACTCTAATTCATGAACAATCCTAAAACTATGCAATAATGGTCAAAAAGGATAGCAAAAGATGCAAAAGATGTGAATATATTAAGGGAAAACAGGGTAAAATATATGAACATCAACACCCCCAAACTTAGTATTTGCTTGCCCTCAAGCAAATAAACAAGACATAAGAAGGTAGGTGAGGTTTGAAAGTGAGATCTCAGCTCCTAAAGCTTGCCAATAAACCAGCTAGAATCAATGTCCAAGTTACTAGTACTATGATGCAAGTTGAATGAGCTGTACTTAAAGATGTTAGACAAACTATCACAACCTTTACTGATTTGAGCATTTGATATTCACATGCATTCAAATCAACCATTTCTTTTAACATTCATTAATCAAGAACATGAATCAATCTTATGCAATGCTTAAACTCATTTGACTTAGTAATAAAGGTTTAGAGATAATGATGGTCTCTTTTTAGAGTGGGGCTTATCAATATCAAGGTTCTCTCATAAAAAATGGATTGAGCTTTAGAAGAAGGCTAAAGGTAAGAACAATTAGACACATACAAGAACAAAACCTTGTCTACCCAAAGGCACCCAAAATGTTTATCCTATCAATCTAAACCCAAATGATCCTATTTCTACCCTTTAACTTCTTCACTTCTCTTTCACCCTTTTCTCTTTTGTTTTTAAGCCTTAGGAGAGGTATCTTATTTGAATCAACTAGTGGAATGGGGCTTCTTTCTTATTTGCTATGATTCCTTTTTCTTCTCATTTCTTAAGACATAAAAGCTTTTTGCTAGACTCTTCTTTTCTTTCTTTCTTTTTCTTTAATTAGAACCATCTTTAACAATCTCATACTTCCCATTCTTTCACTAGACTTTGGTTTTACTTAAACATATTCCCCTCCTAAAGACTCTAACCTTTTCTTTCTCTTTTTCTTCTCTTCTTTTCAAAACAGCCAAGTACCAAACCCAACAAGTGAACCACATAGTCCTATCTAGTTTGAAAAATTGCAAACTAGAACTACACAAGGCCTTACTCTTGTCAGTTCAAACCTAACACTTTCTACCAAGCTCAATCCCAAAATAGGCCTCACACTCACAAGAATAAACATGGCTTGAAAGAAGGGTTGGTTAAGGGTAGGAGAAACTGATTTAAAAGTGAAATCAGCTACTTGGATCAACAAGAGTGGTAAAAGGGAGAAAGATGATCCAAATATGTGTATGGTATCCATGAGTTTAAATCAATGCACAAGTTGATAATTGAAAGTCAATATTAGGTTCTTATAAGTAGGAAATGACATCAAATCATAACATACTTCAATTTAGACCAAATGCAATGCAGGAATTCAAGGCTTGGTTCAATCTTATGCTTCTAACTACTCAACTAGCATCAAAGTACTATTAACTTGGACATTGATCCTAGTTTAGTGAATTAAGCAAGCTAACAAGGCAAAACTCATCATAGATCCCTAATGCAAATATTAAACAGTCCTTCATGAAACATGCTAACAAAATCCTAATATGCAATGCAAACTACATGAACACTCTTTTTTTTTTTTTTTTTTATAAAGATTTTTTTTGCATAATTTTTCAAAATTTTAGGGTTTTTCGATGCCATAGATGAAATGCAATTACTAACATGATTATGCTAAAAATTTGAAATAAGAAAACAAAACACAACATCAAATACTATCTCAAACCCTCCCCCAAACTTAAATCACACAGTCCTCTGTGTGAAAGAAATTTGATAGAGGATTCAAGACTAAAACAAAACACAATATGACATGCACTGGTATTTACAAGGAAGGTGATAGTGTTACCTCATGGATTGTGGAAGAAGCTATCCACATCCTCATTCATGCTCTCCAAAGTCTATTTGGGGTCTTGTTGTTGACTTGGAGAAGGAGATTGGGGCAACTCGACTATTGCCATCGAATGGTACTCGGTCGAGTGCTCGATCGAGTGGGGGGATCGAGTTGGATGCCGAGTTGGAAAATACTGACCTTGCTGCTGGTAGAATTGCTGCAGGAGTGCTGGATCCATGAAGTACTGGGATGGGAAGGGAGGGTAACCTGGTTAGCCTGGATATGCTGCTAGAACTGGGAAGCCATAAGGAGTTCTGGGTTGGAACTCAGCCGAGTGCTTTTGGGGTGCTCGGTCGAGTGGCTGCAAGAGTGAACCGGTCGAGTGCCTCGAAATTTGTTGTTCTCGGCTACTTGAACTTCTCTTCCTCTGAATTGGCTCGTACATTGAAGCTCTAGCTGGTTCCACAGGGTTTTCAGCTCTTGAAAGTGCTCTAGTTGAGCTATACCTCCTCAAAGCGCTACAATGGCTTGGAGATGAGTTTGCACTCTTCAATTCAGCAATCTCCTTCTTTAAGCCCTTGATGGACTTAGCCATATTGCCCACCTTCTTCTTCAGCTTTTCAAACTTCTTCCCATGCCACTTGTTCCACTTTTGTAGGAGTGTCAACCTCTTGCTAGTCTCTCTCACTCCTCTACTATCTCTTGGGTTAGGCTCATAATCTTCAAAGTAAAACTACTCTTCCCCATCAGCCATTTCTACATCTCTAGCTTCATCAATTCTAACTTGAGCTGTCCCATCAAACAAGAACTCATCATCTGGCCAAAAGTCAATGTTTGCTCCTTCTTGTATGGTGGTGAGCTCTTGATTGGGTAGGACAAGCTGTATTTTCCCAATTGTTGGAAGCTCAAAATTGAAAAGGTGATTTCCTTGATGCATTTCCTTGGATAGTATTAAGTTGGAGGTGAGATAGCTTGAATCAATCCATCTTGGCATGACCTTCTTTCCTCTAAGTGGCACCTTACCAGCTTGTAGTAATGGAGTGATGATGCCTCCAATGGTTAGGGCTCCCATTGAGCCTTTGTTGTGCAATTTGCCTACCCAGCTTCTCAAGTATATCATGTGATCAATGAGCACCATTACAAGGTCAGTTCCCTCTCTGCTTCCAAGGATGATGCTTCCATCTTTTGCTTGAAGGATTATGCTATTGAATGCCACATCAATCATATTGAACTCACCCTCATTCACATTTCCAGTTTCCTTCCTAGCAAAGAAGGTGTTTGCTAAGGCCTTGTGGAAGTACATTAGGACTGGGCTTCTTATCTTGGAACCCTTGGTCTTGGAGGATGAGTATGTGATGTTGTCTCCAATGGTTTCTCAAATAGCATAGAGCTCTTCTCTTGGTATGACCATGCTCCTCTCACTACCAACTTCAAAGGCAAATATCTTGGCTATCTTTTTCAATGAAAGCTCATACCTTCTCCCTTTGATAGTGAAGTCAACATGGCCAGGTCCAAACTCCTTATCCTTCTTTGTGTAGCAATGCATCTTGATTGTGGCTAACCATTCACAGCTTTCTTCTTTATACCCTTCCATGCAAAGCCCCATGAACTTACTTAGTTTGCACTTCTCAAAAAGACATTCCACATCTTCATCAATGCCTAGCTTCTCCATGGTTTCCTTGTGTGGGTATCTAGTCCCCAAGAACTGCATCCTCAAGAAGGCTTCATAAAGCTGCCTTTGAGTTAAGCTACTAGATTCTTCTTCACCATCATCTTCTCCCTCTTCTTCTTCATCTTCTTCTTCACTCTCACTTTCAATCTCCTCTTGTTCAACCTCAACTGCTGGCCTCTTCCCCTTGGCCTTGTGTCTCCTAATGTGCTCCCTAAGAGTGAACTCCATCTCTTCTTCACTCTCAGTTCGCTCAGGGTCTTCCTCAGCTGACTGATGCCTCTCTCTCGCAACCTAACTCGACCGCCTACTCGGTCGTGTGCTTGCTCGAGTGGTGGGTCGAGTGCTTCTTCCAGTTTCTCCTCTTGATTCAAGACGAGCATCACGACGATTCAGGGAGCTTTCAGCCGCTTGTCGAGACTTCCTAGTAATCTTTGAAGACATTTTCGAATAGAATATTCAAATCTGAAATGGGAATCTTTGACCTGCTTTTTGCTGCCACTCGTCCCCACACTCGACTGCAAGTGTTCGAGCTCCTTGAACAAAGTTTGAAATTCAAAAAAAAAATCTTCTTTTTCTCCCTCTTCTCGATCATCCAAGAGAAATAGGAATCGAGTGGGCCTTAGTTTCTTGATAACTCGGTCGAGTACCTCTCGTGGGCCGGTCGAGTGGGCTCGTGAGTCTACTTCCCCAAGTCCAAATCTCTCCATACCCATCTACACTTTCATTAAAAAGCCTGCCCAACACAAACATAAAAGAAAAGAAATCAAAACTACAAGGAAAATAAAACATATGTACAATGATACCTTAGGGACTTCCTCCCTAGTGAGCTTGTTTAAAGTCACTAAGCTTGACTTTTGATCCCTTTTCATGCTTGGTTTAGAGACCAAGGAGGTGATGAAATCCTCCCTGGTACCACTTGATCAATGTGAAGTTGACCCTTGATCACTTCACCCTTAACACACAAACCATATTTCTTCTTAATCTTGAGCCTTGGTCTTGCTTTCTTCAAAGACCTCTTGTTAAGCTTGATTTTGAGATCCTTCACCAATTCAGTCAACTCTTGAACAGAACCCTTAAGCTTTTCCACTGAATCCTCTTGAAGAGAGAGCTTAGCCTTTGGAGTTGCCACTTAAACTTGAGACCTCATGACCTCCTTTGTCCTTGATAGTGAAAGGTTGATCATCAATGGTAGGCAGATTGGTTGGGTTATAGATGTCAAACTTCATGGTTAAATCCTCATCAATGTTTAAGGTTACAAGACCTTCCTTGACATCTATAACAGCTCCAACAGTGGCTAAGAATGGCCTCACTAGAATGATAGGATCTTCAAGCTCCTTATCCATCTCTAGAACCACAAAATCTGTATGAATCATTGCCTTCCCTATCTTGACTGGAATGTTTTCCAACCTACCAACCACATCTTTGTTTGACCCATCAGCTAGGCATATGTGAAGGTTGGTGAACTTGAATTCAGTGTGCCCAAGCTTTTGTGCTATAGAGTAAGGCATCACACTGATAGATGCTCCCAAGTCACATAAGCACTGGTTGTAGTGAAGATAGCTAAGTGAGCAAGGCAGATAGAATGGTCCTGGATCCTCAAGTTTAATTGGGATGATAACTCCCTCAAGCTCTTTAACGTCCTTTTCGTCTTGAGCATGGGCTCTCTTCTTTGACATTTCAAGCAAAAAATCCTGATAGAGAGGATATGGATCATATTGTTCCAAGGCAGGTCCTCTCTCTTCTTCTTGGTAAGCAATGATGACTTCTTGTATGGCCATCACTTCCTTCTTCTCAATCACAGCTTCTTCCTTCAAAGCCCTCACTTCCTCTTGTTGCAAAGCCATCATTTCCTTTCTCTCAATGATTTCCCTTAGTTCCTTCAGCTTCTGTGCCTTGAAACGTCCTGGGAATGGTAGAGGCGGTTTGTAAGCAGGAGGAATGTACTTAGCAGGCTTGACAGCTTCTGATCCTTCAACTCGATCGACCAGTCGAGCTGACACTCGGTCGAGTGCTGGTTCGAGCACATGGTCGAGTGAAATGCCGGATTCAGTTTGCTTTGCACAATCTTCACTCTGGGCTTCAAGAAATGACCAATCCTCCCAGCTTGAATTTCACTGTCCTCAGTGACTTCTTCTTCATAGACATGAATGGCCTTAGCAGTGAACTCCCTTGGGTTTTGAACAGCTTTTCCAGGGAGTTGGTTAGGCTTAGGAGCTGAAGTAGAAGTAGGCTCTCCATATACTTCACTCTAGAGTTGAGACCTTCAAACTTCATGTTGAGATCATTATACTGGGATGTTAATCACTGGTTCAACTCATTAAACTGCTTTGCCTCTTCCATCTTTCCATTAGCTTGCCCAATCAACATTTGTTGCATCATAGCTCTCAAATCTGGTTCTTGGCCTTGGTTAGTTTGAACCCTGGTGGGAGACACAATTGGGGCTGGAACACTTGATGTTGCTGCTTGGGTACATAGTTGTGTTGTTGTTGAGGTTGTTGAGTTGGGTAGACTTGATCTTGAGGATTGGCCACATTAGTGCTTCTATAGGAGAGATTGTTGTTCTTGAATCCTCCTTGGTTGTAACCTTTGAATCCTCCTTGATTATGTATGTAGCACAACTTAGCAAATTCTGCATCTCCTTCTTGAACTGGAACCTCTTCTTCACCAATGAAATGAATGGTTTTTTGCTGGCTTAGGAGAATCTTGTCCAACTTCTCATTAACTGCCTTCAAGTCCTTCTTATACTTTTCCTCTTGATCACTGGAGGTGAACCTTACTGTTCTGTCATAGTCCTCATTATAGTTCCCATCTGATTGAGCAAGATTTTCAACCAACTCCCAGCCTTCTTCCACATTCTTGTTGAGGAAATTTCCATTGGAGGTTGTATCAAGAAGCATTCTTATCTTAGGTAGGACTCCTCTATACAAGGTACTGAGAAAGGACTCATAGCTGAAACCATGGTGAGGACATTGAGTTTGGAAACCTTTGAATCTCTCCCATGCCTCACAAAAGGTTTCATTATTCTTTTGAGCAAAACCAGAAATCTCATTCCTCAACCTAGCAGTTCTTGCATTGGAGAAGAACTTGGCTAAAAAAGCTTTCTTGCAAGCATCCCATGTGGTTATTGTTCCAGTAGGAAGAGTCTTCTCCCAGAGATAAGCTTTGTCTCCAAGGGAAAATGGGAATAGCCTTAACTTGAAGTCATCTTCACTCACACCATTGATTTGAGTGAGTATACAAATCATGTCAAACTCATCAAGGTGGTCTAGGGGATCCTCCATTGGCAACCCATGGAATTTGTTGGCTTGAATCATAGAGATCAATCCACTCTTGATCTCATAATTATTATTAGCAACAGCAGGAGGCACAATACCAGCTCTTTGGTTATGTGTGTTTGGTGCACCCCCAGCACCAATGTGTCTAGCTCTTTGATCATGGTTATCTTGTTGTTCCATGATTACTTGATCCTCTTGTTCTTGCACTACTCTTCTTCTCTGATGTCTTAAACCTCTAGGTAGCCTGTTGATGTTGTCAAGAAGCCTTTGGAGATTGTGATTACCCTGAGACCTTGTTTGCATTAACAAACCCGATCGCCCACTCGGACAGGTACTCGGTCGAGCACAGGCTCGAGTTGATGGTCGAGTCGACTGGGAAGTGAGGTCTATTTGTATCCAGGACTTGGCTCGATCAAGTACTCGATTACTCACTCGGTCGAGTGGTGGTTGAGTTGAAGGTCGAGTGGTGCCTGAAACGCAACACAGACAAGCAGAGGAAGAATTCGAGATTAGTAATGAACAAAGTAGATACAGAACTCAATCTTAGACTTATGTGGATCCTAAATGTCACAAACAAACACTCAAAAGTGGCAACGGCGCCAAATTGGAACTCTGCTTTCTTGTGGTGGTGATGATTGGTGAATGATATGAGATATGAATGAATGGGTAGAAAGCAAGGGGTTTGAAACTGACTTTCTTTGTGGTGTATGAATGAATGATGTATGGAATGATGATGTATGGAATGAATAGAAGTCAGGGTGTTTCAATTCCCCTTATGCAGTTGCAGTATAAGAGGTGTCAATCCTATCTGAGTGATTGTGAACAATTAAGATGTGCATATGAGTCTAAGTCAAGCCAATTGTAAAGATTGTTTGTCACTAACAATCCTAAAATGAGATATGAAATGCAGAAAGTAAAAACAACTAGAACAGGATACTAAATGCAAACAGAACAAACAACTTGAAGCTATAATGAAACTAGAACAAAGATAGAAACTATGCTAGTGAACTAATGCAAGACAAGTAATGAACAGCAAACTATGTGAATGCAATGGAAATGAAACAGGAATGAAACAAGACAATCACAAATCAAAAACACAAGTTCTGGGGATGAACTCGAGCAGCACTCGACCGAGTGTAGGTCGAGTACGTGGTCGAGCTAGACTTAAACGTGAAAACAGAGCAACACAAGAAAAACAGAGCAATGCTAAAACCAATCAAACAACAAACAAGCAATGATATTTAGACTAGGATTTCAATAAACAAAGAAGGCCTTGAGGAGGGATTCATGGGCTGAGCTAATCATTGTGGTTATCTAACTTGGTCAACAAATCTCAAGCAAACATTGAGCTGATCTCTAGACATACTATTCTAATACATGTTTAATCCACTCTCATGGAAAGAAACAATCAAACCTATGCAATTCTAGACTTGTTCTCACAAAGAAAAGAATCTACACAAGCAGGCATTAAGCAATACATCTCAAACCAAACAAGACTCCTAATCTCTTAGCAAGCCTAATGGTAAGCTCTAGATCTAGCCTTATCTATGCTCCTTAGACATTGGTGTGATGCTAAGATGCTTGAAATCAAACCCTACCCTCTCAGATATAGGATCAGCATTAAGATCATCTAGCCTAGAAGAGATCTACAACAATCAAGCATGACCAAATCAAACAAACCACAAGATCAACCCAGCCTAACCCATCCTCAAGGTCCTAAACAAACTACTCACAAGAACACATGGTGAAATATGTCAAAAACCCAGAAAATAATGAAACTTGCATCATTAGAGAGATGAAACAGAGATCTACAATATTGATAAAGGAATAAAACTCGAAATCTTCATACTTTGAAAGTTATGAAACAAACAAAATATAAGAATCTAGTCTTTCTCTCTCAAACAAGTACAAGATCTCAAAAATAAAATAAAAGTGCAAAGGAATAATATCTAAAAAAGATAAAAACTAGGTTTTAGACTCTCTAAAAAGCTAGACTCCTTTGTGGCTGCAAGTACAAGGGCGTTATATAGGAGGTGAGGTGGAAGCCCTAAAAATACAAAAAGTCAAAGTGGTCAACGGCTCGGTCAACTCGACCAGTGCTCGGTCGAGTGGGGGGTCGAGTTGGCTTCTCTCGTGCATTCTCCACTCGGTCGAGTCCTCCTCAGCACACGGTCGAGTGGTGGTCGAGTGATGCGGTCGAGTTGGACTCCGGACCTTGATTCTACAGCCTTAACTCTCTTGTTTTCTCCTCAGGACAGCTTCACTTCTCCTCAGCATTGCTTCCATGCTCCTTAAGCTCCAAAATCACCTGTTTATGCATGAAAAGATGCAAATGCAATGCAACTACATTCTAATGCTTGATTAGTCCTAAAGCTACACAATAATGGCCTAAATGGATAGCAAAAGATGCAAAAGTTGTGAATAAACTAAGGGAAAACAAGGTAAAATATATGAACATCAACACCCCCAAACTTAGTCTTTGCTTGCCCTCAAGCAAATAATCAAAGACAAAAGAAGGTAGGTGAGGTTTGAAAGTGGGATCTCAGCTCCTAAAGCTTGCAAATAGACTATCTAGAGTCAATGTCCAAGTTACTAGTACTATGATGCAAGTTGAATGAGCTATACTTAAAGACTTTAGACAAGCATATCACAACCTTCACTGATTTGAGCCTTAGACATCCACATGCATTCAAATCAACCATTTCCTTTAACATTCATTAATCAAGAACATGAATCAATTCTATGCAATGCTTAAACTCATTTGGCTTGGCAGTAAAAGGTTTAGAGACAATGATGGTCTCTTTTTAGAGTAGGGCTTATCAATATCAAGGTTCTCTCATAAAAAATGAATTGAGCTTTAGAAGAATGCTAAAGGTAAGAACACTTAGACAAATACAAGAACAAAACCTTGTCTACCCAAAGGCACCCAAAGTGTTTATCCTATCAATCTAAACCCAATTGGTCCTAGTGCTACCCTTTAACTTCTTTTCTTCTTTTTCACCCTTTTCTCTTTTGGTTTTAATGTCTTAGGAGAGGTTTCTTATTTGATCTTTCTAATGGAATGAGGGATTCTTACTTATTTGTTATGGTTCTCTTTTCTTCTTATTCTTAAGACATATAAGCATTTTGCTAGACTTCTCTTTCCTTTCTTTCTTTTCTTTAACTAGAACCATCTTTAAACAACCTTATTCTTCCCATTCTTTCACTAGACTTTAAATTTTCTTAAACACATTCCCCTCCTAAAGACTCTAACCTTTTCTTTCTCTTTTTTCCTCTTTTCTTTTCATAATAGCCAAGTCCCAAACCCAACAAGTGAACCACCTAGTCCTATCTAGTTTGAAAAATGCAAACTAGAACTACACAAGGCTTTACTCTTGTCAGTTCAAACCTAACACTTTCTACCAAGCTCAATCCCAAAAATAGGCCTCACACACACAAGAATAAACATGGCTTGAAAGAAGGTTTGGTTTAGGGGTAGGGGAACTGATTCTTAATGAGGAAATCAGCTACTTGGATCAACAAGAGTGGTAAAAAGGAAGAAGATGATCCAAATATGTATGTGGTATCCATGAGTTTAAAGCATTGCACACATTGATAATTGAAAGTCAATATTAGGTTCTTATAAATAGGAAATGGTTTCAAATCTCAACATGCTTCAATTTAGACCAAATGCAATGTAGGAATTCAAGGCCTGGTTCAATCTTATTCTAACCACTCAACTAGCATCAAAGTACTATTAACTTGGGCATTGATCCTAGTCTAGTGAATAAACAAGCTAATAAGAGAATACTCATCATAGATCCCTAATGCAAGTACTATACAATCCTACATGAAACATGCTAAACAAGATCCTAATGTGCAGTGCAAACTACATGAACACTCTTTTTTTTTTATAAAGATTTTTGCAAAAATTTTCAAATTTTTAGGGTTTTTCTATGCCTTAGATGTTATGCAAGTATTAACATGATTATGCTAAAAATTTGAAATAAGAATCACAAAACACAATGTCAAATGCTATCTCAAACCCTCCCCCAAACTTAAATCACACAGTCCCTGTGTGAAAGAAATTTGATTGAGGATTCAAGATAAAAAACAAAAAACAAAACACAATGTCAAATGCAATGATATCTACAAGGGAAGGTGATAGTGGTACCTTAGGGATTGTGGAAGTAGTTGTCCACATCCATCTGCATGCTATCATAGGAGTAGTTGGGAGCTCGACGATGGGGATCGACCGGGACTCGGTCGAGTACGTGCTCGAGTGGGGGGGTCGAGCTGGACCACGATTGTCAAAATGTTGACCTTGCTGCTGGTAGAACTGCTGGTAGAGTGCTGGATCCATGAAGTACTGGGGTGGGATGGGAGGGTAACCTTGATATCCTGGATAAGCAGCTGGAGGTGGGAAACCATAGGGTGATCTGGGCTGGAACTCGACCGAGTGCATTGGGGGTGCTCGGTCGAGTGGGTGCTCGAGTGACCCGGTCGAGTACCTTGAAAAGGGTTGTTCTCGGGTACTTGAGCTCCTCTTCCTCTGATTTGGCTCATACATTGAAGCCCTAGCTGGTTCCACAGGGTTCGCAACTCTAGAAAGTGCTCTAGTTGAGCTACTCCTCCTCAAAGGGCTTGATGGTGTAGGTGAAGAATTCCCACTCTTCAACTCAGCAATCTCCTTCTTTAAGCCCTTGATGGACTTAGCCATGTTGGTCACCTTCTTCTTCAGCTTATCAAACCTCTTCCCATGCCATTTGTTCCATTTTTGCAGAAGGGTTAATCTCTTGGTAGCCTCCCTCACTCCTCTACTATCTCTTGGGTTGAGCTCATAATCCTCAAAGTAAAATTGCTCCTCCCCATCAGCCATTTGCACATCTCCAGCTTCATCAACTCTAAGTTGAACTATCCCATCAAACAAATGCTCCTCAGCTGGCCAAAAGTCAATGTTGGCTCCTTCTTGAATTGTAGTGAGCTCTTGGTTAGGCAAAATCAGTTGCTTTTTCCCAAGTGTTGGAAGTTCAAAGTTGAAAATGTGATTCCCTTGATGCATCTCCTTGGCTAGGATGAGAGTAGAGATGAGGTAGCTAGAGTCAATCCATCTTGGTGAAACCCTTTCTCCTCTAAGTGGAACCTTAGCAGCTTGAAGGATTGGAGTAATGATGCCTCCAATGGTTAGTGCTCCTCTTGATCCTTTATTCTCCAACTTGCCTACCCAACTTCTCAAGTAAACCATGTGATCAATGAGCACCATTGCTAGGTCAGTCTCCACAGTGCTCCCAAGAATGATGGTGCCATTCCTTGCTTGAAAGATGACTCCATTGAGAGTCAAATCAATCATCTTTAGCTCCCCCTCATTAATATTCCCAGTTTCCTTCCTAGCAAAGAAGGTGTTGGCAAGAGCTTTGTGGAAGTACCTTAGGACTGGGCTCCTTATCCTTGAACTCTTGGAATTGGAGGATGAGTAGTATTTGTTGTCCCCAATGGTTTCCCATACAGCATAGAGCTCTTCTCTTGGAATCATCAAACTCCTATTGCTCCCAACCTCAAAACCAAACACATTGGCTATCTTCTTCATTGAGAGTTCATACCTTTTCCCCTTGATTCTGAAAGCAATGTGGCCAGCTCCAAACTCAGCATCCTTCCTTGCATATGTATGCAGCTTGACTGTGGCCAGAAACTCACAACTCTCTTCTTTGTAGCCCTCCATGCAAAGCCCCATAAACTTGGTTAGGTTGCTCTTCTCAAAGAGGTACTCCACATCTTCACCAATGGCTAGCTTCTCCATGGTTTCTTTGTGTGGATATCTTGTCCCTAAGAACTCCATTCTCATGAAAGCATCATAGAGTTGCCTCTTTGACAACCCACAGGACTCAGCTTCTCCATCATCCTCTATCTCTTCTTTTTCACTTTCTTCCTCACTCTCATTCTCAGTCTCCTCTTGTTCAACCTCAACTGCTGGCCTCTTCCCTTTGGCCTTGTGTCTCCTCATGAACTCATTGAGATTTGACTCCCTTTCCTCCTCACTTTCAGTCCTCTCAGGATCTTCCTCAACTCTTTCTCTCCTTGGACACGGCATCTGGCTCGACCGGCTGCTCGAACCACCACTCGGTCGAGTGCATGATCGAGTGGGGCGTCGAGTGGCCCTTCCAGCTTCTCCTCTTGATTCAAGGCTAGCATCATGACGTTCCATGGAGGTTGCAGCGGTTTGTTGAGACTTCCTAGTGATTCTTGAAGACATTTTTCAAATAGAACTGAAGGGAATAGACTCAAAGCTCAAAGTTAATAGGTTAGTGAACCAAAAACTTGAAAGAACCAAGCTTGAGCAAAAGATAAGCTAAGAGAGAGACTTTAAAACTTGAATTCAATGGTTTTGAGCAAATGAGAGAATGTGAGAGGTATAATTTCGTGCAAAGTCTATATAAAGAAGCTAAGGGGACAAAGAGACAAGGGTGGAGCGTCCATACCATTCAAATTTGAAATGGGAATCTTTGACCTGCTTTTTGCTGCCACTCGACCCCACACTCGACTGTACACGGTCGAGCACCTTGACCAAATTTTGAAATTTCAAAATTTTTCTTCTTGTTCTTCCCTCCACTCGATCGTTCTAATGATTTGAAGATCAAATGGGCCTCAATTCCTTTCCAGCTCGGTCGAGTACCTCTCGTGGGTTGGTCGAGTGGGCTTGCGAATCTCCTTCTCCAAGTCTAAACCTCTCCTTACCCAACTACATTCTCACCTAAAGGCGTGTCCAACACAAACAAAAAAGAAAACACATCAAAACTACAAGGAAAATAAACTATATTTACAAAGGATACCTTAGGGACTTCCTCCCTAGTGAGCTTGTTTAAAGTCACTAAGCTTTACTTTGGTGTCCTTTTTAGACTTGGTTTAGATACCAAGGAGGTGATGAAATCCTCCCTGGAACCTCTTGATCACTGTGAAGTTGATCCTTGATCACCTCACCCTTAACACACAAACCATGTTTCTTCTTGATTTTGAGCCTTGGTCTTGCCTTCCTTAAGGACCTCTTGTTCAGCTTAACTTGAAGATCCTCAACCATACTAGTCAACTCTTGAACTGACCTTTTAAGCTTTTCCACAGAATCATCTTGAAAGGAGAGCTTAGCCTTTGGAGTAGCTTCACCACTTGAACCTTCTTGACCTCCTTTGTCCTTGATAGTAAAAGGTTGATCATCAATGGTGGGAAGGTTGGTTGGGTTATAGATGTTAAACTTCATGGCTATATCTTCAGCAATGTTCAAGGTCAAAAGACCCTCTTTGACATCAATAACTGCTCCAACACTGGCTAGGAATGGCCTTCCAAGAATGATTGGATCTTCAGGTTCCTTGTCCATCTCCAACACCACAAAATCAGTGTGAACCCTTGCCTTCCCTATCTTGACTGGGACATTCTCCAACCTTCCAACTATTACTTTGTTTGACCCATCAGCTAAACATATATGAAGGTTGGTGGACTTGAAATCAGTTCTCCCAAGCTTTTGTGCTATGGAGTATGGCATCACACTTGTTGAAGCTCCCAAGTCACAAAGGCATTGGTTGTAGTGAAGATAGCTAAGTGTGCAAGGCAGATAGAATGGACCTGGATCCTTAAGCTTGATTGGAATGATAACTCCTCCAAGGTCCTCAAGATCCTTCTCATCTTGAGCTTCAGCCTTCTTCTTTGACAAATCAAGCAAAAATTCTTTGTAGAGAGGATATGGATCATACTGTTCCAAGGCAGGTCCTCTCTCTTCTTCTTGGTATGCAATGGTGATCTCTTGTATGGCCAACACTTCCTCAACCACAGCTTCTTCAATCACAACCACTTCCTTCAAAACCTTCTCTTCCTCTTGTTGCTTAGCCATCATCTCCTTTCTCTCAATGATTTCCCTAAGCTCCTTAATCTTTTGTGCTTTGAAACGTCCTGGGAATGGAAGAGGTGGCTTGTAAGCAGGAGGAGTGTACTTAGCAGGCTTGACAGCTTCTGAGTCTGCAACTCGATCGACCACTCGAGCATGTACTCGATCGAGTGGCTGTTCGAGTACTTGGTCGAGTGCAATAACGGACTCCAGTTGCTTTGCACAAACGTCACTTGGGGCTTCAGTAACTAATGAATTCCCCCAAACTTGGACTTCACTGTCCTCAGTGACTTCCTCATCAGGGATATGAATGGCTTTTGCAGTGAACTCCCTTGGATTTTGAACAGCTTTTCCAGGGAGTTGGTTGGGTTTAGGAGCTGAAGTAGAGGCAATGTTACTCTCCATATACTTCATTCTGGAGTTGAGACCTTCAAACTTCAAGTTCAGATCATTGTACTGTGATGTGAGCCTTTGATTCAACTCAGCAAACTGTTTGGCTTCCTCAATCTTGCCTTGTGTTTGCCCAATCAACAACTGTTGCATCATTGCTCTTAAGTCTTGTTCCTGGCCTTGGTTAGTCTGAAACCCTGGTGGGGGACACAATTGGGGCTGGAACACTTGGTGTTGTTGCTTGGGGATGTAATTTTGTTGCTGTTGAGGTTGAGGAGGTGGATAGACCTGGTCTTGAGGGTTGGCCACATTGGTGCTCCTATAAGAGAGATTGCTGTTCTTGAAACCTCCTTGGTTGTAGCCTTTGAATCCTCCCTGGTTCTGCATGTAGCACAACTCAGCAAATTCAGGCTCCCCCTCTTGAACTGGAGCTTCCTCTTCACCAATGAAGTGAATGGACTTAGATTGGCTGAGGAGGATCTTGTCAAGCTTCTCATTGACCATCTTCAAATCCTTCTTATACTTGTCCTCTTGATCAGTTGAGGAGCTCCTTATGGTCCTATCATAGTCCTCATTATAATTGCCATCAGATTGAGCAAGATTCTCAACTAATTCCCATCCTTCTTCCACATTCTTGTTGAGGAAGTTGCCATTAGAGGCTGTGTCAAGAAGCATTCTTATCTTGCGAAGCACCCCTCTATACAAGGTGCTTAGAAGTGACTCATTGCTGAAGCCATGGTGAGGACACTGAGTTTGGAATCCTTTAAACCTCTCCCAAGCTTCACAAAAGCTCTCATTATTCCTTTGAGCAAACCCAGATATTTCATTCCTCAACCTAGCAGTCCTTGCATTGGAGAAGAACTTGGCCAGAAAGGCTTTCTTGCATGCATCCCATGTGGTGATAGCTCCAGTAGGAAGAGTCTTCTCCCAAAGGTGAGCTTTGTCTCCAAGAGAAAATGGGAAGAGCCTTAATTTGAATCCATCTTCACTCACTCCATTGATCTTAGTGAGTCCACATATTCTGTCAAACTCATCAAGGTGATCTAGTGGATCCTCCATTGGCAACCCATGAAACTTGTTTGCTTGTATCATTGAGATCAATCCACTCTTGATCTCAAAGTTATTGTTGGCTACTGAAGGTGGCACAATTCCAGCCCTTTGGTTGTGGGTATTGGGTGCATCTCCTGCACCAATGTGCCTTGGTCTTTGCTCATGGATAGCTTGTTGCTCCATGATGTCTTGACCTTGTTGTTGTTGAACTACTCTCCCTTGCTTATGTCTCAAACCCTTTTGTAGCCTGTGGATGTTGTCAATAGGCTGTTGAAGACTATCTTTGCCTTTTGACCTTGTGTGCATCAACAAACTCTACTACGGACTCGAACAGGTACACGGTCGAGCACAGGCTCGAGTGGGTGGTCGAGTCGACTGGGAAGTAATGGCTAATTTGATCCGGCTTCTGGCTCGACCAAGTGCTCGATCACAGCTCGGTCGAGTGGTGGTCGAGTAGGTGGTCGAGTGGGTACCTGAAACACAAAACAGCCAAGCAAAGGAAGATTCGAGTTCAGTAACTTCACAAGTGTTTAAAACGAACTTAATCTTAGACTAATAGTGATCCTAAATGTCACAAAACACACTCAAATCGGCAACGGCGCCAAATTGAAACTGACTTTCTTTGTGGTGTATGAATGAATGATGTATGGAATGATGATGTATGGAATGAATAGAAGTCAGGGTGTTTCAATTCCCCTTATGCAGTTGCAGTATAAGAGGTGTCAATCCTATCTGAGTGATTGTGAACAATTAAGATGTGCATATGAGTCTAAGTCAAGCCAATTGTAAAGATTGTTTGTCACTAACAATCCTAAAATGAGATATGAAATGCAGAAAGTAAAAACAACTAGAACAGGATACTAAATGCAAACAGAACAAACAACTTGAAGCTATAATGAAACTAGAACAAAGATAGAAACTATGCTAATGAACTAATGCAAGACAAGTAATGAACAGGAAACTATGTGAATGCAATGGAAATGAAACAGGAATGAAACAAGACAATCACAAATCAAAAACACAAGTTCTGGGGATGAACTCGAGCAGCACTCGACCGAGTGTAGGTCGAGTACGTGGTCGAGCTAGACTTAAACGTGAAAACAGAGCAACACAAGAAAAACAGAGCAATGCTAAAACCAATCAAACAACAAACAAGCAATGATATTTAGACTAGGATTTCAATAAACAAAGAAGGCCTTGAGGAGGGATTCATGGGCTGAGCTAATCATTATGGTTATCTAACTTGGTCAACAAATCTCAAGCAAACATTGAGTTGATCTCTAGACATACTATTCTAATACATGTTTAATCCACTCTCATGGCAAGAAACAATCAAACCTATGCAATTCTAGACTTGTTCTCACAAAGAAAAGAATCTACACAAGCAGGCATTAAGCAATACATCTCAAACCAAACAAGACTCCTAATCTCTTAGCAAGCCTAATGGTAAGCTCTAGATCTAGCCTTATCTATGCTCCTTAGACATTGGTGTGATGCTAAGATGCTTGAAATCAAACCCTACCCTCTCACATATAGGATCAGCATTAAGATCATCTAGCCTAGAAGAGATCTATAACAATCAAGCTTGACAAA
The DNA here is from genome assembly GCF_030686135.1 of Camelina sativa. NCBI lineage: Eukaryota > Viridiplantae > Streptophyta > Magnoliopsida > Brassicales > Brassicaceae > Camelina > Camelina sativa. The sequence continues at coordinate 25,072,543 of NC_141890.1, read as the reverse complement.
ATCAAACAACCCACAAGATCAACCCAGCCTAACCCATCCTCAAGGTCCTAAACAAACAACTCACAAGAACACATGGTGAAATATGTCCAAAACCCAGAAAATAATGAAACTTGCATCATTAGAGAGATGAAACAGAGATCTACAATATTGATGAAGGAATAAAACTCGAAATCTTAATACTTTGAAAGTTATGAAACAAACAAAATATAAGAATCTAGTCTTTCTCTCTCAAACAAGTACAAGATCTCAAACATAAAATAAAAGTGCAAAAGGAATAATATCTAAAAAAGGTAAAAACTAGATTTTAGACTCTCTAAAAAGCTGGACTCCTTTGTGGCTGCAAGTACAAGGGCCTTATATAGGAGGTGAGGTGGAAGCCCTAAAAATACAAAAAGTCAAAGTGGTCAACGGCTCGGTCAACTCGACCAGTGCTCGGTCGAGTGGGGGGTCGAGCTGGCTTCTCTCGTGCATTCTCCACTCGGTCGAGTCCTCCTCAGCACACGGTCGAGTGGTGGTCGAGTGATGCGGTCGAGTTGGACTCCGGACCTTGATTCTACAGCCTTAACTCTCTTGTTTTCTCCTCAGGACAGCTTCACTTCTCCTCAGCATTGCTTCCATGCTCCTTAAGCTCCAAAATCACCTGTTTATGCATGAAAAGATGCAAATGCAATGCAACTACATTCTAATGCTTGATTAGTCCTAAAGCTACACAATAATGACCTAAATGGATAGCAAAAGATGCAAAAGTTGTGAATAAACTAAGGGAAAACAAGGTAAAATATATGAACATCAGGGTTTCAATTCCCTTTATGATGTTGCAGTGTAAAGGGTGCCAATCCAAATCTGAGTGAGATGCAAGCAATCAGGACATGCACATTTATCTAAGTTGAGCCAATTATAAAGGATGTTTGTCACTAACAACCTAATGATGAATGTAAAATGCAGAATGTAAAAGCTTATAAAACTAGATGTGAAAAGTAAAGAGAACAGGATGATCTAAACAACAATGCAATGAAACATAAATAGAAACTATAGTAATGCAACTAATAAACTAATGCAACGCAAGTAATGAACAGGAAACTAAATGAATGTAAAATAAAAGCAACTAAAATGAAACAGGAATTGAAACAGGACAAACACAAAGCATAAACAAAATTTCTGGGGATGAGCTTGAGCAAGCACTCGATCGAGTGTGCGATCGAGTACAGGGGCGAGTCGGACAGATGCGAGAAACAGAGCAATGCAAACAAAACAGAGCAAGACAAAAGTAAATCAAACAACAACCAAGCAACAAGATTTAGACTAAGAAATCAATAGACAAGGAAGGTCTTGAGGAGGGATTCATGGGCTGGACTAATGATTAAGGTCATCTAACTTGGTCAACAAATCTCAATCAACTTGAGCTAATCTCTAGACAATGATCTCCTAGAACATGTTAATCCACTCTCATGGCAAAAACAATCAAGCTCATATATTTCTAGACTTTTTCTCACAAAGCAAAGAACTTATACAAGCAAGCATTAAGCAACAGATCATTTATGTCAAAAATCAAACAAGGCATCTAATCTCTTAGCATGCCTAATGATAATCTCTATATCTAGCCTTATCTTGCAACCTAGACATTGGTGAGATGCTAAGAAGCTTAAAATCAAACCCTACCCTCTCGGTTATAGGATCAGCATAGAGTACATCTAGCCTAAAAGAGATCTATAACAATCAAGCTTGACCTAGCTAAACAAACCTCAACCACAATCCAGCCTAACCCATCCTTAAGATCCTAAGCAACTACTCACAAATGCTAAACCTGATGAGCAAAGTCATAAACCCAGAAAATAACGAAACTTGCATGATTAGATAGATGAAACAGAGATCTACAATATTGAAGAAGGAATCAAACTCGAATTCTTAATATATTGAAAGTTATGAAACCAAAAAATATCAAGGAATTTCTTGTTTTCCTTCAAAAGTAGATGAGAGATCTAAGAAAATAAAAGTGCAAAGAGCATAAATTCCCAAAAGGGTAAATACTAGGTTTGAGAATATCTAAAAAAACTGGACTCTTGGTGGCTGCAGGGTACAAGGCCTTATAAAGAAAAAGAAGTGGAAGCCCTAAAAATGCTAGAAGACAAAATAGCTAGGCGGCTCGGTCAGCTCGACCAGGTGCTCGGTCGAGTGACCGGTCGAGTTGGCTTTTCTTCTGTTCCCTCCACTCGGTCGAGTCCTTCTCCGCATACGGTCGAGTGTCTGGTCGAGTGGGCGGTCGAGTGGGCGGTCAAGTGGAACTCCAGACCTTGGTTCTTCAGCTCTAACTCCCTTTCTTTCTCCTCTTCAGCATTGCTTCCATGCTCCTTAGGCTCCAAAATCACTTGTTTATGCAAGAAAAGATGCAAATGCAATGCAACTATACTCTAATGCATGAACAATCCTAAAACTATGCAATAATGGTCAAAATGGATAGCAAAAGATGCAAAAGATGTGAATATATTAAGGGAAAACAGGGTAAAATATATGAACATCAACACTTCATTGTACACCTTCTCAGACAGTCAATCAACAAACCACCCATCAGGTTTCCTATGAGTGTCTTCTAGGACTCGCAGGAAATCAGGTAGTGGCTCACCAGTCCTCTCAGATTAAAAACAGAGAAATGAAACAACTATATTACTATATTGTAGATATGATATGATTAATGAACTTGTGTTAAACAGAGATACTTACACGCTTTCGTGCTCAGGCTTTAAAAGAGGTCTAACCAGAACGGTGCTTATGTATTCTGGTGCCATCGGGATCACTATAGCGAGCATTACGGCTATTGATACTCTTTGCTTCTGATTTTGGTTCACACCAAAAGTTGACCAAGCCATCCCATACAGTAGGATCAAGCCACCGCGGCATTGCGTCATTACCTTCCTTCTTCCACTTACCCTTCCACCGAGACACTTGATCACTCATCCGGGTCTTCAACTTCTTTTCAAACTCAGCAGCAACCGAAGAATCTTGGTCAAATCCTGATCGTAAAAACTCTAGTTTGTAGAGCCAATTTATGTTTTGCTATGCTTATGATTAATGACCTCTTTTGGACTTTTTAGTCTGATTAACAACGAGAAACAAAAAAAAAATAGAATGTCAGGAAAATAGCAGTGTGTGAGGGAAGTTTCGACTTGTGGCTAGTAGTAAGAGAAGAAGACATTTGAGGGAAGTTGGAGAGGGTACAGGAGAGTGAAGGCTTCGGAGGGTCAGGGGGAAGGGGCGGTGGGGAAAGGGAAAATTGACTACCACCAGCGAAAGAAGGCTTGGGATTCAGGGCGAAAGCACGACCAACAAGGAACCAACTATTCTCCATAAGGAACAATTGTGCTTAACTCTACAGTTGCAATAGATAGTTTTTGAGCTGTTTTTGTTTTTTACAATGAGGAAGAAATAATTCTCTTAGTCATAAAACGAGAAATTCATAAAAGTTTTCAATAAGAGACTAATAAAAAAATTAAAGTCTTTCTCATTGACCAAAAAGACAGATACATTATTCAACTGTCTATACCTATTTTTCGAGAAGCACTTTACTTTTCATCACTTTGCAATACATTTCTCGGACGGTAACTATTTTTCCTTATACATTTCAGCAAAAGATGTAAAAAAAAAGGTCAACACAAAGAGGCTTTCACGTCTCTTATCTTCTGGAGACAAAGTTGAGCTCTCTCAAGAACCATTTCAACTCTATTTTTTCTCTTCGTGACCACTCTCTCACCCATCTTGTTATTATTGTTCTTGTGGATCTTTCCCATTGTTGACGACGACGCTTGGTCTCCGAAATTGTCCATGACACACTTTCTCTTCTTATGTTTTTGCTTATTCTTACAGTTTGATGACTCTGTCCAATGCATCAACAACAATTAATAGCAATTTTTTTCATATACTTTTTTTTTTTTATAACTTATGGTAGATATAACGGATATTTTAATACTAGACAAATGAATCTTCACTATCGGAAAGATATCGTTTTCATTTTCTTGTTCGTCCCAATTCTACTTAATTACTACAAAAATTATATTTGGATTTTTGGAGCTTTTGGAAAATATTGGCATACATCCATCTGTACTTCCAACAGTGATGACGTCCAAACAAACGATTCCATAAAGGTGGTTTATAAGACGGACAAAACAATTGTCTGATGTCGACCGGACAGTTGATGAGAATAACTATCACACTTTTGAGAGCCAGTATCCTATTTTTTATTTAGAACAAATTCCCTATTCATGTTTCAGAACAAATTATCAGAAAACATTTCAACATGGTTTTCACAGGAAAAAAAAAACAAAAATTCCACATGGATAAAGTAAGGATTTATAATCATAAAAGAAAGGTTGTTAATTATTCGAGTGGTATCAGTTTTAATTAATAAAAGATAAATTAGAATATAAATGTTGTATAGAAATTAGAAAACACAAAATAACCTTTTTCTTTCTAAAACATAAGAGTAATAGAAAAAAAAAACAAGGATATAGTAGTATTTCTATTGTTGCAAATTATAGTGACGACCTTGTGAAATGTAATAATCTGACTAATAACTAAGAAAAACAATCTCAGAACTGAGTAACAAAAAATAATGGAGTAATAAAGCAAAAAAAAATGAGAGTAGCTTGAGTAATAAGAACACAAGCCAAACGAAAAGAAACATAAGAATGAGAGTACCTTGAGTAAGAACGACGGAGGAGGAGGAGGAGGAGGATGGTATACGCGGCGGCGCGTGATCTTCACGGAGGTGAGAAATGAAAGATTGAAGATCGGATTTGAGGTAGGCGAAGCGGTTGGGATACTGAGACTGAAGAATCTCGAGTTCCTCTTTAGCTGTTTCCACTAGTTGCATCTCCCACGACAACGACGAAGTCATCTTCTCAGAAGAAAAAAAAAACTTTCTTTCTTCAATTCTTTCACTGCCCGAGAAAGAAGAGAAGAAACCAGAGAGAGAGAGTGAGTAATAATTAGTGTAGTTGGAGGGTATTTTTCCTCTTTATACGATGCACGTACGGATGTGACAGTTCGCTTAAGACACGGAAAGGGATTTGTGTTTTCCTTTCTTGTTTTGTTTTGTCCCTTTTGTTTGTCTCATTGGAACGTGAGAGGCTGAGAGCATAGCAGAGTAATGAAAAGAAAGACGACAAAAATATTAAAATGAATAGTCTGGCTTTCTAGTTTGTTTCCCTACGCACTAACTAAATTTGGGGTCCAATTCACTTTTAGGCGAAGACTCAAATTTTGAAAAGGGAACTCAGTTTGAACTAATCCACCACAAATTCTCGCCTGAGCAAGGGACATTATCCGTAACTTAGAAATGGAGATACGAAACATTTTTGGAGTAAAACAATTTTTCTATAACTAATTTTCAAAATTCAGGCTCATGAAAAGCCGCTTATCAAATCCCTAAATGTTTATGAGGATACAACATTGTGGTTTTACAAATATGGAATGAATTTGAATATGGCAGTGGCCTTGGCTCAGACCACAGAACAAGAAGAAGCCAACTCGGTTACAAGATTTTGTTCAATAAGCAGATCGCTGGACATTGCCGATGCTATTCTATGTCGTTTCAAAATCAAAGAAGTGGCGATTTTTGCGGATTGGTAGTTCAAGAAGATTACCCTCTCATCATCCTCTAAATCCACCCTCAAATTCTCGGTGTTGCAGTTCTCTATGAGCTGACATAGATGTCTCAGATTATCCACTTCCACTCCGTTCACTTTCTTCACCTGTTTTCAACACAAATACAGTTTCTTTTTTCATCAGCCTCTAAGACAATAATAAACTACGAATCTATCATGCCAAAGTTATATAGACAAGTCATGACTGTTCATTTCGAACTTGCTGTAATTAGAATCATATGGTATTCCGTTAAGTTGATTTAGGATTGCCGATTCCTTATATGTCAGAAGTAATTTGCAGTGATTACAATGAGGCTTAACATTAGCTTCTACTTACTTGTAGCTCTGTGAGACGCTCATATCCTGTGTTGATGTCATCCATTAACACCTATATTACACAGAGATTAAATTATCAGTGGTGATGCCTAAATGGCGAGACATCATTGTTGGTATATTTCCTAGCAATACAAAAGCTCTAAAGCAAGCTGTCGTGGTTTAGGAAACACAGATCATCCGGTCAACTGTAAGTGCTTATTATCATTGTAGCTCAAGTGATTTTCAAACCTTCTAACAATTTTAAATTCAGAAAATAGTATGAACCAGAAGTGTTTGATTAAGTTTGTAGTGAAAATCTTTTTAACAGAACGTAATTGGTAAAAAAAAAGAACTAGGGTAAAGAAGGCACAAACTTGAGAGACAATGACAAGTTGTTGACCGGCTTTTTTGGGCAAATCTTTCAATGCACGTACGCATAAACTGCGGGGAGAAGTGTTGTACCAATCTTCTCCATATTCATGAAGGTATGGCTGAGTGAGAGGTACAAATACAAAGCCCGCAAAAATGTAATAACTGGGGAGCTGATCAAATTGATGCACTGGAACAAGCGGTTGCAGCTGCATACAACACAAAACTTTTAAGCTCAGAAGAACAGATGATTGTCCATAATATTAGATGTAATATGAACCAGCGATTAAACGACATACGGTGATTTAGTTAGTAATATCTTTTTATTGGTCAAGAACAAATGACTTACAAGTTTTAGTGTGATACTGAACTCTTGTTCTTTTCCCTCCCTCAAGACTTTAACCAAGGCTGTTTCATTTGGTTTCTTCATAGATACCAGATGATCAAAAGTGATTCTCTCCCTGTTCCGGAAAGGAACTGCAATACACTTCATCAGCAAAACAGACAAACAATTCAGGACCGAGATTCATGGGGATAAATGAATATAAATATACCTGTTCCATCATTTGCTATAGAAACACTATCAAATGAGAGAATAACATCATCCTTCTTCAAAATTCTGTGAGCATCTGAGAGAGGGTTTATTTTGCTTATAAGAACCCCCGTCATTTCAGGACTCATCTGAAAACCAATACGGAGTTGAGCATTCTCCATAGGCTGACATGATACACCCATTGAGCAGAAACCAATGTATTTACCACACTGTTCAACACCAGTTATGAAATGCTTAATTACTGGTGTTGGAATGATATAGCTGCAGTTTGAAACGACAAAATAAAATGTTAGTTTTTAAAGTTTGGCTTGTCAAGACACACGTATACTATACTTCGATTATTATGCATATTGGAAACCAAGATCAGAATCTCAAACTTGGGAGATATCTCAAGACAGCAGAGAAATCACATAGAGCAAGAAACTTTGTTTTTAATCCTCTTCCTGATTACGTTGACTTTGTTAATGCAAATAGAGCTAGAAAGGTATCAAAAATTGATAGTTCCTACTCACCCTATGTTCTCAGCACCTGAAAGATTTTGAAACGCTACACCAGCTACTTTGTTTCCCATAATTGCTGGACCACCACTATTTCCGGGGTTAATCGCCGCATCTATTTGTATAGCCATTAGTTGTGTAGCGCCATGAACATATTGTGTGGGTTCAACTCGAGATACAACACCTGTTGTAACAGAGATGTTGTCACCACCTGTATTCATTACAAAGTCAACACCATTACTTAACACAAAGTGCCAAACATGATCATTCATAACGCAAAGTGTAATAAACTTTGTTATTTAATCATCATCATACGTCACATTTAGACAGCAGAAACGTTTTACAATTCTTTGAATGCATTACAAAAATGTACATGTTTAAGAACAGACCAATGACATGACAGAGCTAGTAGCCAAGATACATCAACAAGTGATACCATCTTAAGCCCTACTTTACTTTGATATGTATCCAAGAACTATTTACCTTGAGGATAACCAACAACAGCGACAGCTTCCTGAAGAAACGGTATATCTCCTAGCTCCAACGGATTCATACCTTCCCAAAACACTTCACTATCAACTACCAATATAGCCAAATCACATTCATGACCAACCGCTTGTACTTCTGCTCTATGCTTTATGGACGAACCATGCTTTCTAACTAACACAAACGAGTGATCAGCCACCACGTGAGCATTCGTTACAATCCTTCTTCCGGAAATCACAAATCCTATATCAATTACCAAACAAACAATTCTAAAGAGACTTAGAACAAAGGGGAAAAAAAGAAAAGAAGGGATTGAGAGTGGTACCAGAGCCCATTGATTCTCGTTGAGACTTATTCTGCCAAGGAAGAAAGTAACTAGGACTTGTAGAAACAGTGAAGATCTTCACCACCGAGTCCAACGCCAAATCTACCGCATCAGCCGCCGGCGAGTTTGTTGGCGATTTTCCCGCCTGCCTCCGCCGTGAAATCTTTCTGTTATAATTAATTCGCGGTGAGATCTTTCTGTTATTAGTCCTCCGTAGAGAAACCGGTGCTGGCGCGTTCGTGTATCGATTCTCATTTTGTGGACTCACGCTAATAGAATAACAGTGGCGAGAGATATGAGTGGGGAAAGGAGTCTCTGATGTTGTTGTTACGCCATTGCAACGTTGTAAGAAGGGAGGAGAAGTGCGAAATCCGGAGACTGAAGAAGTGGAGATTCGGCGGAGAAGCTCGACGGTGCGAACTGACCGGAGCAGCATAATTCTTTTCCGATACTGCTTATTTGGGTTTCCAAATGAGGTTTTAAGCGGCTAGGTTATAGAGTTTGTTAACCGATTCGTACCGACCGGTTTACTCTTGGTTATAATGTTTTAATGCAATTCTTTACCAAACAAAAAAAACAAAGTTTTACTGGAATTACACTATTCGCAACCGCTCCAGCATCCGTGCCAACAAGTCCTCCAAGTTAACACCTCCTACAAGAGCTCCATCTGCTAGAACTTCCGCATCCAGAATCCAAGCATCACCGGCCAATCCGGCACCGATACCATCTACACCGACTCTATCGGCACTTACGGTGCTATCAGTACCCCCACCGGCCACACTCATGGACCCTTCCTGGAATTTTTCCGACTTGCCGACGTCATCAGTTGTCACACTCTAGTCCACGACCACGTCCGCGTCCATGAGCACGACCAGCAACAACACCACCTCTAACCATCTACAATACCATGAACAAAAGGCTAAGCAGACAATCTAAACCAAACACAAAACAAACAACTCACCGTGGAATCACACTGCAAGCTCGAAAAGGAAGTTCTATGTCTCCAAACCACATACAATTGACTAACTCACATAATCAATCAAAGGCATGCAATCCCAACATCAACAACAGAAACCTAGTGAACCCGAACCTAGAATTGTAAGGACTCTAATACCAAACTGAAACGACCCGACCTTTTTTTTTTAATAATAATAAATAATAATTTAGTGATCTCATACTAACTAACAATCTAACTCCAATCAAACAACAACGGATAACATAAACAATACCACTAAACCAATGAAATATCCAATAACCAAATATCTTGTATTAATTCCATAACAATTAAACTAATAAACCAATCCAACATAAATCAAAGAACCAACAATCCTAGATAACATTCTAAGGACTCAACTCTAGCAACCTACAGAAGCCAGACAACCACCAATTGAGCCACTAGAACATCCTCCTCTTCATTGTCTTAATTTCACGATCACACTTTGCCTTTACTTTCACAACAAACACAAATTGAGATGCATGAGTATTGTCATAAACACTCAGTGAGACAATGCTCTCATCTAATGGGCTATACACAAGCAACCGAAATTCCAATGTCAAACAATCATCAAACAAATACAACAAACCAGGAAGGAGAAGTGAGAAGTGAGAAAAGTTAACTTTATATATATAGATAATAATATTTAAAAAATAACTTACGGTGAAAATTAAAAAAGAAAAGTTTGATAAAACAATTTGACATCTCAAAACATTTTTTTACATTTATATCATGGCAAATAAATTAAGAAAAACTTGATAGTTATTGAAAATTTAAATACATTATAAGTATTTAAAATTTAGACAAACACATCTATTAGTATAATATACAACTATTTGAAACAAAGAAATGATACAAAATATGATAAAAATGGAAAACGGAAAATTATGGTAAAAAAGACAATATTTAACTCGTTAAAGTGGAAAAAAAAATATGTTCTTTTATATAGAAAAGTGTTATGCCAGAAAAACAATATTTTTTTTTCTTTCAAATATGTATCACATTAGAAGAGTTCTAGTAACATTCTTTTACGTAATCTTTATTAATTAAAAACTTCCACCAATCCGTTGTATCCCCTATATAATAAAACGGAAGTACACAACTTTTTTGTAGACTATATAATTTTTATAAGTTGATTACAAAATAGGTTATAGATTAAATATAGGTTTCTTACAAAAAAATGTTATAGATTAATTGGTTAATCCATACACTATATGAATATAATTAAAAACTAGGGAGGTACCCGCGCGTTTACGCGCGGTAATAAGATTATAGGAAAAATGGTTTTGATACTTTAGAATATGCTACTTTTTAAATTTAATATGTATTACATATGTGAAATATAGTGTTTCATTTGATTGTCAATAACTTTTTGTATTTGCACATATACATAAGGATTTACTTTCTAAAGATCCATAATATTCTCAATGTAAAATATTAATTAAGTCTTATAAATAAACAATTAAAATGTAGTAAATAGATACTAAGATTTAATAAGTAAATTTAAGCGTAAGCAATTCCAAAAGATCAATATTGTAATGTGTTATCTCATTTACAAAATAAAGATGAGAGTAATCCATATTTAGATTTCAAGTAGCGGTTAGTACAAACATTCAGAAATTTTTAGACATTCAAATATATATAAAAAAATCTTCAAGGCTCCATTCTTTACATCTGAGTTCCTGAGCTTTCACCTTGATGCTCCATCACATGATTTATGTAATAACGTACAGCGAATTCAGACCTGTAAATATATAAAGTGTTAAACAATTTTAATATAACATCATAGGCAACTTGATTTTAATGTACATAATAACATCTTACATAGCCTTGTGATGCTCCAGTCCTTCGAACTCTGGTTTTATAAAGATCTTCGAAGAGGCCAATGTGTTTTCAATACATGGTGCACCTATATACATTTACAATTTGAAGTGAATATATTGGTTACCTTTTGATGATTATATCAGAACTATTTTATGTTACATACCTTCATATTCTCCGATCTTCATAAATCGCATTACACAAAACACATGTTCTGATTTATATATGAGATGGCAACCATTTGATTCCCATGAATACATGAATTGAGAAGCGTAGTTGTCTTTGGCACGACACTTCAAAGTTTCATTCCTACACGTTTAAAAAATTTTAAAAATCTTAACAGAGACCACTTGAAAATGTAAGTGTCTTAAAGATAGAGTAAATGTCTTTTACTTGCCATTTAACAGCGTGATGACAACTTCATTACTATTATTGGCACTTTCATGTCTTCTTTTGTCTTCCACATCTATTATACACCCACAAAAATCTAATTCGAGAAGAAGACATAATTTAGCTTTCCAAAGTGTTGCATATCTATTTTTGGTAAAAGTTTACTTTGTACTTTCATATGGAAGGGACCAATACACAAAGTTACAAAATACTTAAAAAGATTAAAGATTTCCGAACATAAAGATACAATTAAATATATTCACGGATTGTACCATAACAATAAAAAATTTATTAAAGAAATACTTATCGAAAGAGATGGAATGATTTATTCTTCCACAATATATATCATCCAAATCCTCGAATCGAAAGTAATTCTTTGGACTCCATGGTTGGAGCAGCTTCATCGTGGTATCATCCATAAATTTAATTTGATAAAGATGATGAGTATTTCTCTCCTTCAGGGTTGGATTGATTACTTTGAAACTTCTAATATCATACCATGCACTCACCATTGTTGATATATTTTCGGAGTTTAGCGAGTGTATTTGGTAGAAAAGCAGCTTCGATTGTGTCACCCTTCACAATTATATACAATTGTGTCAGAAGCCTTATATATAATTAAGAACTGTTAAATTTTGAAATTTAAGTAAAACATCTTGTTCAATTAACGACACTAACCATTTCATCCACAAGAAGCAGAACTTGTTTCATGAAGAACTCGCTGATTCTCCAAGAATGTAAGACCTTGGCGTGGATACACCAATTAGTTCTTCCGGGACGAAGATCAACAATATAATCGAATCTCATGATTTTCTCAATTTAGGTTTTTTCTTGTTTCTTCTCTGTTATTGAAAAAGAAAAAGGGAACTGAGATTTGTAAGAATACAAAAAGTCATGATTAAATGTTGCGTCTTAATCGTTTTAGTGTCTCAGATTTGGTCTGACTATTAAATTGTTAAATATTATATTAATAAATACAGTTTTAATATAAGGTTTTTCACCCTTGCATGTCCAACATAAAATTTGTGCTAACATATTGAAGATGTTTTCACGTTTTCCTTTTTTAAAACTTAAGACTTAGATATAGATATGAAAAAAAGATAATATTATTAAGAAAAAAAAACTCTGAGAATCGGATGACAAATGTATGAAATGAAACGTTATAGTAGATATTAGATGCTTAAAAGAAAATCATATATTTTCAAAGACTTTTTAGAAACCACATTAAGGGTTTTGTTTTGACATTTCCCTTCTTCATCTGTAATCAAAATCTTCAATCATTTTCTGCTTGTCACTCTAGAGAATGCAACGTATAGTTGTCCATGTACAAATACAGGCTTGGGTAAAAACAATCCAACATGTTCCAACGTCTGACCTTGGCTTTTGTTTATAGTGATCGCAAATGCAAGAGCAACAGGAAACTGACGACGACTCATACGAAAGGAAAACTTTGCATCCGGTGGAGACACAAACATCCTAGGGATAAGAACTTTATCATTAACATTTATTTTACCTGTTACAATCCTTGCTTCAATAACATGATTAGCCATTTGAGTGACAATCAATATCGTACCATTGCATAAACCTCCCTTAGGATCAATATTCCTAAGCAACACGATAGGTACTCCCTTTTTCAAACGTCAGAACATGGTTAGGTAATCCAGAAACATGAATATTGTTTAAGAATTCCTGTGTGTAGATCATATCGTCGTAAGCACTTGTATCGGAAGTCTCAATACTATCTGAACTCTAATATTGTCTTTCTTCCCCTGGATATAATAAAACCAAAATAAGAAAACGTTTATATTGAATTTTGTATACAAAAATGAACTCTTAATATACCTGGAAGTTGTGAGAGCATATATTGATTTATTTTATCAACGTCATCATTTCTTGGACTAAGAATAGCTCTTTCGCAAAAAAAAATTTGCATTGGTCCTTCTTGCAAACTAATTACCGTAGATCTCTTTAACAATTGCTTGTACAAGATCATCACATCCCATAATTAATAAATCCACGGGTATTTCTATTTCGACCTCTTCACTATTAGGCTCGTTGATTTTGCCATCCCCAATATCGAGTAGCTATTTTGAAAACATAGAGAGAGCATCTGCATCTTGACTATTAACTGCCCTACAAAGTCTCATGTTTTGTGTAAGCTGAAGTACTCTACAAATATCCCAAAGCAACAATGAGTTTATAGAGGCTACAACTGTCCCAACTCTACCAGCCCCTGGCACAACCAATAGAATCTGTCTAAAATCACCTCCTAAAACAAAAACATTACCTCCAAAAACTCGATCACACTTCATAATATCTCGCATACTCCTATCCAACATTTCGAAACAAAATATGTTCATCATTGGAGCCTCATCCAATATAATGAGCTTTGCTTCTCTAATTAACTCGGTGAGATGGGATTGACCATCTATTGAACATGTTGTATATTCATCCACATTGATGGGCATTAAATCTAGAATGAGCTGTCCGACCACCTTCCATAAGTAAAACAGCTATACCACTTGATGCAACATTAAGAACATATCATCCTTAGATCGAATGATAGCGCCAAGAATACTCCACAAGAATGTTTTTCCAGTACCACCAAATCCATGAACAAAAAACATCAATTATTTCTAGGTAGACACTTTATTGCTCATCGGTTGACATACTTAATAACCTGTCGTAATCCTCTCTTTGGTCATCACGGTTATAGTTTCTCTCATCTCTGAGAACCATATTCTCAATATTATCTATCAAAGAATCGTTTGGTTTAGGCATATTCATAATAGTTGATCGATTGGTTGAACCAAGTTGGAGAGATTTTTCTTCCCATAAGCACAAGATTCTAACCCGGATTTTTTATTCGTATTTTGAAGAATTCAAACGTGAAACACGATCAGTTGGTGAATACATGACCATAATATAACCTGCACTAAACAAATCCAGTAATTATATTCAAAATTAGATTGTCAAACATATAAAAGCATTGAATGAAGAGAAATTTTTAAGAACCTTAGAATATATTCGAGAGTTGGATATTAATCATATACTCTGCCCGACGTCTATATATATAACCTTAGAGATTGCTATATATTCCTAAATTTATAAAATTAATTAATAGTATAAAATTTATGTATTTATAATAATAGATATGTGTAAATATATAACATATATATCTCTTATATATGTTAACTTACTTATTTAAACAATACTTATTTACATCTTAATCGTATCGATTATGTAAAATTCTGATAAATATCTTTTAATTTTATTTTAAAAGATAACCAAAATATTTTCATTTCCATCTTTATCACTTTAAGTTCATAATAAATATACTCATGAAGATAACCATCCATTTAAGTAATTATATATAACATATATATATATATATTATTTGAGATATGATAATTTTTTTTTCAAACAATAATTATTTCCATCTTTATCATTTCAAATTTGTAAATTTTTAATAAATCGTAAGTTTTATCCTTTGCGAGTATGGTTTTTACAAATAAAGGTATATAATAAAACGTTCTTACATATTTGTCGTTTTAAATTTACAAAATTACATAAGTTTGAAGATATACACTATTATTCTGTCATTCATTTATGTATAATTTATTAATCTATTATAAAATAAATTAAAATTTTATCAGAAAAAATGATGAATAAATATTTTCACAAACTCAATATTTATTAAAAATTGACGATTCTATTATACAAAAGTCATAAAAAAGTGTAATATTTTTAAAGATCAAAGATCAATTTATTAATAATTAGATTATTGTTACATCTAAATAAAGAAAAATTAAATTAAAGGAACAAATGTTATAGGAATATTCTAGGGTGAAAATTTTGTTTTCTCTTTGATCTTGGCTTCCATATCATCTCTTTATGACACCAAACGGATGGAATTGAAATTTCAGCGTAAGTAATGTTTTTTTGGCTTTAGGAGCTTGTGTATTGAATATAATCCAATCCGAAAATTTAGTTCTTGTAGTCCTTGAAGGAATCATGACATCATCCTCAGGACCATCGTCATTGTAGTATTCTTTAGGTATATCCTGTTTAATATATATATATATTTAAAATTAATAATTAAAACATGAAATTATTCTCTATTCCCAAATAATTATAAAACATAATTATTTAATTATCTGAATGAAATTAAACAATTTCGTTTCCACATACCCGAAAATATGCATGGTTATTAACGATCATAGTTTTCCTGCAAACATGGCAATCCAAGTAAAATCAAATTATGAAAAAGAAATTATAAAGATTAGAAATAATTTAACACGTTGATCATTCCGATTATATAATATAATACCTGATACTAATTAGTAATTAGAAACAAATTTGTTGATCGATTCATTTGGTCCATGATACCTACGTCAAATAGTTATTATCTATTATATTAACAGGAAAATAAAAGAATAATAAGATCCATATGCAATATCTCTCTTAAAAAAGATGGAAGATAATTATAAGAATATATTATAAATATTCAATTGAAAAAAAAATCTATTTTTAAAATGTAAATATAAATTTGAGAACATAATAAAAGAGTTAAATTTAAAATCTCAAAAAAGCATAATTATTATACCTTTTCTGAAAGGTGAACCAACAATAACCAAAGCTTTATTATTTATGGATCTTGCTTTCCAAGAAACCACTATACGAACAGGTAAATAAAAGAATCAGTCGATTAATCATAAAATAGAAAATCAGAATACAAATATAAAATTGAGAACATGATTAAAGAATTTAATGTAAAGTCTCAACCAAAAAAGCACAATATTATACCTTTTTTGAAAGATGAACCAACAACAACCAAAGTGTTATGATTTGTGGATTTTGCTTTCCAAGAAACGACTATATGAACAGGAAAATAAATAGGATCAGTCGATGAGTCATAAAAAACAGCAAGATCGGAATACAAATATAAATTTGAGAACATGAAAAAAGAATTATTGAAATTGATAAAACTATAAATTTAAAAGAAGAGAGTTTTTTTTTTCTTTGTTGAGTTACGGTGAAAGCAAACGATAGCATTATATTTATAGTTGTAAATGACCTTTTTTTAGGGTTTCCAGTAAGGAGGTGTATTGTTGTCGTGTTTTTTTTTCTCCTGGAGAATCCCATTAATTTTTATATTAACATTGATCTATCTATAAACAATCTAAGCCCATTAATTATCTCAAATCTGTAGAATTTGTAGTATAAAAAAGAATCATAGTTGTAAAAAGGGTGTTTTCCGAAAAAATATAGGGATATATCTAGCAAATTCTAGTTTTGTAAATAACTTTTTGTGTAAATAGATTATTTCTGTCGATTTTTTTGATTTATTTTTAAATGCAGAAAATTGAGAATTTTACGTCCAAGGGCAAAATATTTCAACGATAGGGGTATATTTCATTAATGGCAAAATGGTAATTTGTGCCTGAGAGTGAACGTGAGACGTTTTTACTTCTGCTTTAATATAATAGATATCCAAAAAAATCTTTTTAAAGAGAATATTCTAATGATTTATACAATTTCCTAAATAAAATCTTTAGTATTCCATATATTTTTACAAAATATATATTGTTAGCCATAAAAATATACTCTTAGGCGTAAAAAGGAATAAAATCTTGGCAATTTATCACACTTAATCGTGATTTTCGAGATCTTATTATGTAATTGAAAATAAAATCTTACTTAAGATCATATTAAAAAACTTTCACCAAACATGTTCAAAAAATTAAAATAAAAACAAACAAACATAACTATTTCTCATAAATAAAATTACAAAATTAACAATATAAAACTTACAAAATAGGTGCTTTTTTGAAACCATCATATTTAGCATATGATTTTATTGCATAATGTTTTATTCAAAAAAAAAATTAAAAACAATCATATAAATTGTATTTTATTCTAAAATTATAATATAAGTAAAAAGAATTTCAATTTGTGCTCTAACACGGGTCATAATCTAGTATATGTTTACTAGAATTTAACCCGCGGTATACCGCGTGTATATATTTTTATTATTATTTATATTTTATATTGTATTTGTTTGTTAAATATTGGATGTTTTTCAAATAGATGAATAACTAAATTTCTCGACCATTTGTGCGATTAAATGTTTATATTATTTTTTTAACCTGCAATATACTTCATGACCATTATTTGTTATATTTAGTTTGTTTTGTTTAGTGTTTGAGATTCTATTTTGATTTTAATTATTATAACAAAAATAAAGGATCTAAATACATAATAAGTCATTTATACGCTATGATTAAGTCACATTTTTCCTTACGATTTAACTATTTTACACAATCTTAGTTAAATCAACTTAATGTTTATATGTCAAATATTCTAATATTAATAGTGTTGACAAATAATAAAATGAGATTTAACCCGTTTTAGCACAAATTAATAATATTTTATTAATTCCAACATGTCGTCTTTATAACCCATCTACTATATAACCATATTATATAGTATTTTTTAAAATTTTAATTTTACATATTTGTAATATTTTAAAATTTTATTAGGTTTATATATATATATTAATTATAATATTTAAATAAATGTGAATCGAAGTTCTTATTACGTTAAGAATCAAAGCTCACAAGTTTTGGAAAAAAACATGAATCAAATTGTTGTTTTTTTTGTTTGCAAATGATTCAGAGATAGAATATCTTCAATGCACAATAGAAGTGTGGTTAAATATATAATAGTTTCTGTTTCCATATTGATTCTGCTGTATTTTTTTAGTTGGAATGGTATGTAAAATATTTAGAAAACAAAATCTGAAGTAATGCTATTTTTGAAAATTTTTTAGAGATTAACTTTGTAAATAAATACAAATATAAGGGTAGAACCCAAAATGTACTTCGTTATATACAGTACAAAGGAGTAGAGAGCAAGCCTAATTAGCAAAGGTTAAGGAAACTAGATAATGTACCGGATAAAGTTAATTAAGCATATGTTGATTCAATCTATCCTAATCTGGAGGCGCCAAAAGGCGATGGATATCTTTCAACTAAAGATTTTAAAAAGATTCAATGTAAATTCTAAACGAAAAAGGTAGTTTGATTCGGAATGAAGAAAGCTGCGCCTGTTTAATTAAGTCGTCGTTTAATTTGTTTTGATGGTAACGCCAATACATGGGTTTTATTTAGCGAAGTTTGTCCAAACAAAAAAAAAAAAAATCACATTTTATCAAAAAAACAAAAAGAGTTTGTCCAGAAAAAGAGAGTTTTATTTAGTTTTTTTTACCCTCCCACAATATTAATATTTACAACATTAATTACTCTTGGTCGTGTATACCATATTTTTATTTTAACTTTTTAGCATCAATATTTTAAATAAAAACAAAAACAAAGAACGAGTAACAAAGACACTCTAGAGTCTAGATTAATGGTTTATAACTTAAGTAATCCATGCAGACGCGCTGTGTCGTTGTTACCCTATTTAATATTAGCTTCAAACGCAACAACTTTTATTCGCCCCTTATCCAACGATTCTTAATTTCTTACAATATACTTTAATCTTCAAATCCATATAGTATATATAATACTTACTATACCTAGTCATTACCATCAACTCTTTTATTCCCTTTTCCTACTTCAATCAACCTGGCAAAAGAAAATTCTAACTCGTTTTCATTTCTCATCATTAAGAAAAAGAAAAAAAAATGGAGAGGGTCCAAAGTACGAATCTACACGCTTACATCCTTATTGCAATAGCCCTCTTCTTGTCTTTGTCAAGATCATCTCATGCAACAAAACAATTCAATGTGTTGAGCTTCGGAGCTAAACCTAACAGTATTGATGACTCAGCTCCAGCTTTTGTCAAGGCATGGGATGCAGCGTGCGGGTCCACTGATGCAGCCGTTATTTACGTGCCGAAAGGACGGTATCTGGTTAGCCCTGTTCGTTTCAATGGTGTGGGTTGCAAGAGTCTTAATATTGTCTTCAGGATCGATGGCACTCTTGTTGGTTCGGAGGATTACATGTTTCTTGGGAAAGAAGCAAACTGGCTCAGCTTTGAACGAGTCAGTGGAGTTTCCGTTATCGGTGGTTCTCTCGACGCCAAGGGACCCTCGTTGTGGTCTTGTAAAGCTTCATCTAGCAACAACTGCCCAGCTGGTGCTACGGTACGCCCATTATCCTTTATATTTACAAAATTACAATGGTACTGTTGCAAGAACTTATCAATAACTTTTGAACAAAACCCTAAATCTCTGACTGTTTTTTTGTTTGTGTGAATGATGTAGACAATGAGTTTTGTGGAGTCGAGTAGAATCAAGGTGAAGGGAGTACTATCACTGAACAGCCAAATGTTCCACATTGTCATCAACCGATGCCGTGATGTTAAGCTCGATGATATTCAAATCGTGGCTGATGGAAAAAGTCCTAACACAGATGGCATCCATGTCCAGCTATCGACCGATGTTGAGATCCGTAACACTTCCATCAAAACCGGTGACGACTGTATCTCTATTGGCCCTGGAACCAAGAACTTGTGGGTCGAACGAGTCAAATGTGGCCCTGGTCATGGAATCAGGTGAGTCCCATAAGTCAGAAAAAGAAAACTATAAATTTTACAATACAGATTCTAATATATATTACATCCTCTATTTGTAAATTTTAAATTTTACAAGATTAAAAAATAAGTTTCTAATATATAAGCGAAGATCAACGTCAATTAGTATGAGACCTTTTGGGAAGCAGCCCAATAAAAAATCCGTGAGTGCTGGACCACTTGGGCCAAAACGGATAATATTATACTAATAGGAGAGTTGGCTCGTGCTTGGAAAACCAACAATACTCTATATATGCACCCCATATGAAACGTACGTGTGTATATAATAATACAATTGTCTTTTTATCTAAAATGAAGCATTGGGAGCTTGGGAAAGGATAGAGAAGAAGAAGGAGTTCAAAATGTGACGGTGAAGAAGACAGTGTTTGTAGGAACAGACAATGGATTAAGAATCAAGTCATGGGCTAATCCAACATCTGGTTTTGTTCAGAGGGTTCGGTTCTTAGACTCTCTCATGTTCAATGTCAAGTTTTCCATAATTATTGACCAACACTATTGCCCTCATAACATCAACTGTCCTTCTCAGGTAACTTATTTATTTATTAGGTGCATTTTTTTTTTTTATATATAATAAAAGATGAGTTGAATTGGTGTACATGAACAATTACTCTCACGACTTATAAACGTGTTAATTAAGGAAAAAAACAATGTACATGAGTTAGAGAGGAGTTAAGCATCTCACTTTACAATTTCTTTTCTTGATGATAATGAACTAGGAATCGGGAGTGAGGATAAACGATGTAATTTATCAAGGCATAAGAGGAACATCAGCTACGAAAATTGCTGTAAAATTGGACTGCAGTTCTAAAACTCCATGCACGCGTATTAGAATGAAGGACATTAATTTGAGATATGCTAATGAAGCTGCACAATCTTCATGTGTCAATGTCCTTGGTGATAGTACTCTTGGTAATTTGGTCAAACCCCAAGCCTGCTTCTGATTCTCATTCAATTCAATAAAATTCATAAAGATGCAATGATGGGGTTGAAAAGATATATGTACATTTGAAGAAACCCAATCAAAATTTCGTTCACCAAGTCTCTCTAATTAGATCTTCTTATATTAATAGTAGGGAGTCACATCATGATCTCTTTAGTTGTTTGTTTATACTTCAGTTGTTGTTCCAAATTTGTGGGACCTCAGTTCCATCTCTTCTTCTGTTTTAGAAATGAAAAAAATAAAAATAAAAAATAAAGGTGGTCTAAAGTCTAAACTATGCCATAAATTAAAAAGGATATTGTGTTTACTTCAAGAGCATGAAAAATAATAAGAATGGTGATATCATGCATGATTCATGGTTCCGATCAACAAACCCAAATAGAGGATGAAAGAAGATTAATACTAATTTAGAAACCAAAAATAAAAAGATTTTGATACCATGAATCGTATGAATATAACTGAGATAGATGATATATGAGAGATACTTTTATAAAGCTTTAAACAAAACAAATTTTACATTTTATATATGCAATGCCTATAAGCAGCGGCATTTGAACCTTTTTATTTACAACCTGACTTGATGATCCATTAAAAAATATATATATATTACAGATTTTGTTGAACATATATTACAGATCTACATGACATTCTTTGGCTTAAATCTACATGAACAGATTTTGAGCCTCCATTGATGGTTTCATGTAGATTTAAGCCAAAGAATGTCTAGAAGTGGGACGAATCTCCTCGGCATGAGCAGTGGGGACATAAACTGCATTCACAAGAGAGCTGTTTCTTCGCCCATAGAAAATGTAAACAAGCACTCCAATGAAAAGCCACACCGATACACGAGCCCATGTCGAAGCTCTAAAACATTAGAAAGACAAAATGTTATTATTACAGTAAACTCATCCGTTAGTAATTTACAAATCTGGTGTAATGATCCATAACTCACCCAAGGTTTACCAAGAGGTACATGTTGATAAGAATGCATACAATAGGCAAAAGCGGAACAAACGGGCAAATGAAGGCTGTATAATACGAAAGAGTTATACGTTACAACTCAAACCTTCCGATTTGTAGCCAAATGAAATGCTTACTATAAAACATTAGGCTGGTTTGTTTTTAGGAAAAACAAAGACATCAGTACCTCCAGAATGCCCAAAACTGTGTCTAGCATCATCCTGATCTATGCAACTCAGAACAATCAAACCAACAAGAAGGAACAATCCACCAACACCACATACAGAATATCTGAGGACTCTGTTGATAATTTGCATAAAAATGGAGCTAAGTATTCTATTTTGAATTCCAGTAAGAGACATAAGCTCAAGTAAATAAACGGTTGATGAACTAACCCTGGAAAGCGGAAGCTTGACGCTGCATAGCTTAAAAGGAAGTTTCCAATACAAGTAACCATAATGCTCCAACCAGCGAGTTTTCTTCTGTTTTCTTTATTGGGAACCCCTACAGAATCAACAACAGATGTGAACCTTTTGCTTAGTCCAAGACAAGAGATGATGAGCAAACATATAGAGCTAGTTTGCAAAAATGATTAGTAACTTACATCCTCCTTGAGCTTCTTGCTTCTCCACAATTGAAGCATCAGTTTGGCAAAGTAAAGGTTGTTTCAATCTAATGGAAGTCCCAACGTGACTGGATGAGTTCTTTTCATCACATTGGAAGGGAACAGAACAAATCCTCTCTTGAAGTGATGACGGAAGGGGCACCTGATAAAAGCGTAGTCAGTCTAGTGCATAGCATTGTAAAGGAGTTGGGGATTCTGGTTTGTCCATTGGAAGATAGTTAGAGACTTCTCTCCTTAACGAAGTATAAAGAAAACGTTTATGGTTCCGATCATATTATTACCTCATCTGGAGGAACATATCTGACTATCAACACTGATACTGCAACCATTGTAAATGCAACAAGTGTCCCGACACTCACCTACACCAACTAAAGCTTGTCAAGTTCTAGTTACAGGCTAAGTGGTGCTTTAAGTACTTAACCAGGTAATTTTGGTTAATCATAATGTGTTAATTACCATTCCCGCCAGTTGCGAAACATCCATAAAGAAAGCTAAGACTGCTGCACACAAACCAGTTGTTATGGTTCCATTAACAGGTACCTGTGTGCGTTGATTCACATTTGAGAAAAATGAAGGCAAGAGACCATCCCTAGCCATTGCCATCAGAATCCGCGGCTGAAAAACGAATAAGCTCTTTAATGAATAAGTTGGTCTTTCACCGCTCAAGCAACAATTACTTAGCAAAGAGTATGGTACAACATGAATCCTGAAATCTATAGATCTTAACACTTGAATTATGTTTATTAGTTTACCTGAGGGAGAATGGAACCCATTAATGCAGAACAAAGAGCCATGACAGCACCTAAAGTTATCAAATACCTATAAGAGAAAAAGGCAATGGAAAAAAAAAAACAAATCAAACTCTAAACAAGTCCAGTCAATGAACAGTATTGCATCTTAACCAACTCATGGACTTACGCAGCCCATTGAATTCCATGACTAGCAAATGCGGAGGATATTGGAGTGTCAGGGTCCATAGCATAATAAGGCACCAAACCAACAATAACAACAGAGACCATCATGTATAGCAAACAACAAAGCAGGAGTGAAAGACCAATACCAAGCGGTAAATCCCGCTGGGGATTTTTCACCTGAAACAGCAATGTTAAGTATATAAACCAATGCAACCTTCAAAATATGATACTGCAACATTACATGATACGAACCTCCTCTGCCATACTTGCAACTGAGTCAAACCCAATGTAAGAAAAGAAAACAGTAGCAGATCCAGTAAGCATTCCATCAACACCATATGGAAAATACCTATGAAACGAAAACTATAATGTCATATAGCTTCCACCGTACAATATGATGGTCGTAGCATCAGCATAAGGAATGGACAATTCACCCTGTTGGAAGCTCATAACCAACCCAACCCGTCTTGAAACACAGGTAACTACCAGCTATTATGACAAATAGCATAACAAAGACATTTGCTGTTGTTACAATTCCCTGAGCAAATGTGCTCTGTAGAGAAGAGATATTTCACTTTAAAAACCAAAAACAGTTCAGCAGAGTTGAGTCTGTCCAAACGAAGTAATTGAAATAAATATGAAATCTATACCTCCTTCACTCCAGTGCACAAGAGGCCTGTTACAATGAACACTAGTACAGCAGCACACGGGTCAACAACAATATCAAGGCCTGGGATTTGATGACGAGCTAATATTGTAGGGAAACAATCTTCACCACCAAAAATCATTGCCTATCATATTATATTAGAATGTCATTCACATGATAACGAAACAATTTCCAAACGTTTATATAAAAGGTAAAAAATTCCCTTTACTGTTATCTATAGCTATAAATATCATTCCAGCTATCACAAGAATCCTTGACAAAATGAGGTCATTGGCTTAAGATTCCCAGCTCAAACAGCAACATAAGAATGCAAAGAAAATGATCTTATAGAGCTTTAATAGTCTCTATGGAAATCCCTGCTAACCATAGTAATAGCTCTATGAAAAGAATTGGTCAACATGCATGCAATACAACGCTACTAAACTTCAATTCAACAAAACAATATAACACCATTCTTCAAGAAACAAAACAATGAATGTACACGATGCAAGCCTAGATCCATCAGTCTGAAATGCAAGGAAGAGAAGATATATCAATCAGTGAAAGGGTAAAAACCAGATTAGGAGATATGCCACGAGCAACTGTTGAACCACCAATAGTGTATTCCAGAATCAGTGCCCAGCCAATCAACCACGCAACACTGCAATAACAAGAATTTCATAACCAAACGCAATGAGTAAAAAACCATCGAGTGACGAAGAAAAGCCCAAGAACCGCTACATAACTAAATAATCAAGTAAAATATGTTACCCTTCACCAATGCAAATGTAGGAATAATGATAGGCACTCCCAGCTGAAGGGAAACGACTAGAGAGTTCTGCATAGCAAAACGCTGAAAGGGCAGCTGATATTCCAGCTATAAGGAAGGAAAAAGCAAGAGCAGGTCCTGAATGCTCTCTAGCCACTGTTCCCACAAGTATATAAACCCCTGCTCCAATCGTTGATCCAACACCTAAAAATTGTGAAAACCAAACTCTTAAGCTTTAGTGAAGAACATAGCCAAAACAAACACAAACCCAACATTTACTCCTTAAAGATACATATATATATAAGTAAACAGATGGAATCATCCTATCAAAAACAAGCAGAAACAGAGGATTATTACAAAGTCAACACACAAAAAGCTTCAATCTTTGAAAACCATCTACGGATCAGATTACATGATAAGAAAACTCATCGACTATCTAAGAAACCCAGATTCCTAAATCATCATTATTACGAGAGTTCAGTTCAAGAAAATGAGATACCAATTGCAATCAAGTGAGGAAAGGTCAAAGCTTTGGCGAGCTGGTGGTGATGATGAGTCTGGGATGATGTGCCATTTGAAGAAGAGTCGACTTGTTTCCTTCTTACTAAATTTCTTAAGAAACCCCATGAATGATCACCACCACCACCTTCGTTTTGCGTATCCACCATAAAACCCATTAACACACACAACACAGCACAACACTTGGGAAAGTATTATTTGATGGAGAACCAATATTCTTTAGATAGACATTATTACAAGTACGTCTTCTTTTCTTTTTTTTGGGGACAAATACAAACTACAAGTACTGTACGTCTTTATTTGCCCAAAAATTGACATAAAAATGTCGGAGTCAGTATTAACTACATCTGAGTTTCAGCCATATAATAATTCTGAATCTGTATTTGGGATTTTTTTAAGAATTGACTCAGTTAGCTGTCGTATGTGTGCTACTAGCCTTCCCTATCCGTTTGATATATTCTGATTTCTACAAATTTTATTTTTCTGTCTTTTCCTGGTAAAATAAAAGGGATGACAGTTAAAAATTTGGATGGTACATAAATTAGCAGTATAGTTAAATATGGTACACAATGATATTAAAATCGTTAAATTAATTTTGTTGAGTTTGTACAAGTTAAAAATAGTTTCTTAGTACGTAAAAATTTGGCTTTCAAAGTTAATAACTGAAATAATTATGAGATTATGAGTAGTTAGTTAATAGGGGAAAAATCTCAAGAAAAAAAAAAACATGACTTATATTTATGACAACTAAAAAAGTTAATTTTTTTTTGGTAAATATGAAATAAGTCATATTTTCTTTATGATTTTTTCCATAAATATTCTTCTTTTTTATGATTAATTTAGTATAAGTGTCTAAAAGAAAAGATGTTTAGAGCACATTTATCAGCTCAATATAATCATAATAATAAATAATAATAATAAAAATAAAGAAGATAAGTATGAGAGAAAGAAGAAAAATGTCACTAGAGTCATATCAATCAAAATAGCCATGTGTCCATTAATCATTGATTTATTTAATAAACATCAATTAAACTATAATTATAATTTATAATAAAACAATAAAAATTTCTTTTTTGAGATACCAACAATCAAACGAATCTTCTTCAACGGGATATGCTCCTAATATACATAGAAAAACGTGTTTAATTTCTTAGTTCATTACTTTTTTTTTTAATTAAAGACATCCAACCTCTATTATTTTACTAATGGAGATGGCCTAATAGATTAAAAAGCTAAATCATATCTCATCCATCAACCAGTTTGGTTTGAAATAACTTGAGGAAGGCCTCCGCATCTGGTTTCGATCTCAAGTTCTCAATCATCACTTGGTTATAATTAATCTGTTTTTTAAGTTCTCTCCCTTCGTTTTTTCTTCTTTTCTTTTTCGTTAAAAGATGTAAAAGTGTTGCTAGGTGGATTCGAACCTGAAAACAAACAAATTTTCTCTCTTAGTTTTAAATATAGCTTTTACATTTCATACAATAAATTAATAGAAGAAAAATAAACCTCCATGTACCATGCAAAACGCATCTACCTGCCCCGTCCCCATCCTCCATGTCACTATTGGAAGCGTTAAAAAAATACGTTCATGACGTTAACATGTTAATGACTACCACACCAGCAAATATTAGTTTTCGCAACTGGCTAATTGGCTCTGAATATTTAATGTAATTGATCCGTTATCCTTCTTGCTAATTAACCCGTCAGAAATTTGACTTTTGTGGCCGGTCATCAAGAACATATATATTTTTTGAACACATATTATATATAATCTTATATAAAAACGATAACAACATTGACGATACCTTAAAATTTTACCAATATTTTTTGAAGTCAGAGAAAATGACGACGCAACTGATATGAGCCTATGACAGACAAAAACTTATAAAATAAAAGTTATCTGGCACTGTGGCACATAATCTCGACGACAAATGGACTCTTCATGCCTTTCAGCCCAACTAAAGAAATAATAACAGGGAAGTGAGATAATCGCATATATATGTTTTATCAAAATTCTTGGACTTGTTGCTAATAGACTCTAACTCTAGCTAGTAAAGAGATGAAGACGGACGTTAGCATACCTCCAGACGCATCTTGTATTTGCAGATGTTGTCTACAGAGTTTTCGTTTTCTTGTCTTTCCTTTCGCTTCCTCAAAGACTAGATTTCCTATTTGATCTCCACATGTTGGAGATGGTGGCATGTATGCACTGGCACCTATATGACCATGAGCCTATATTAGCCGATATATGAACAAAGAAAATTATGACAAAACTACATAAACACAAATTTTAAGTTCTTTTGATGAGCTTATATATGTTTTTCCTCCTTCAAATCCAAACTCCATGTTTTTCAAACAATTTTTTTTAAAGTCTTTCTTTTTATTAGTATATATATCATCTTAATGAAATATAAAACTAATATTAATCTTGTAGCTTTCAAATTCAATCTGGTTCAAAATTTTGCTAATAGAGAATTGTTTTTGTGATAGGTGAGATAGATTTTTATACATAGATGTACTTACGTAGCATGCGGTGTGTAGCTCCAACACGAGAAAAATGGGATAAA
The DNA here is from genome assembly GCF_030686135.1 of Camelina sativa. Classification (NCBI taxonomy): domain Eukaryota; kingdom Viridiplantae; phylum Streptophyta; class Magnoliopsida; order Brassicales; family Brassicaceae; genus Camelina; species Camelina sativa. Next base: position 25,044,619 of record NC_141890.1, on the reverse strand, counting down.
ATGAGAAGAAACAAAGACAGGAACAGAGAAATATAAGCTGTCTTCGTAGCCATTGTTGACCGACCCTATCATACGTTCCTCTTAATTCTAAATGCTTACAGGGATTATCATATAGATAAACTTATATAAAGCAGCAGCAACTTTTCAATTTGAAGGACTTCAAAACTTTAGTGGCAATAAATGCACGCGCTAAGTTTTGCAGCTAAACTATCTTTTCGATATGTTTTATGTTGGCTATGGTCCATATTGTCCAATGTCCACCATATGGCCCATATGATTGCTTATAATTCAGTATGAAGTGGACAGAGAGGCTCCTACGTAAGTTTTTGGACTCCATAAATTGATCCTTTCACATATATATATCATCATGAAATTCATAGTGATTTTAATTTATTTATAAATTGGTATTTCTTATTTTATATTATAAAATATTAATTTATAGAAGTATTATTTAATTATTAAAACATTTGAAAAATTATCTATAATTTTTCAAAAATAAGATTAGACTTTTTAAACTATATTTTTTATGGTTTTGGAATTAAAATTTTAATATTTAGAACTAAATTTTTTTGAAATAAATTACAAACAAATTCAGGTTTATACATGATATACATAAATTCAAAATATGATTATCGACCTCAGTTTTCGTATCTTAACAGTTTATAAGACTATCAAAATAAAGTGATGAATATTTAGAAATTGAAAATTTCAAAAAAGAAAATGGCTATTTTTATGATATTTTCATTTGAAAATTATTATTAATAATTATTTTACAAAGATGAGGTATAGGAAAAAATTCATTTAAATTAAAATGAATTTAGAAACTAATTAAATAATTCTAAAACTATATATATAATTAATACAATAAAAATATAATGGGTTGCTTTTCTGTTCCGACATATTAGCTTCTGTATTGAACCAGGTGTTAACACTTATCAGTAAAACTTAATAACCTATCAAATTATAACAATTAATAGATGCAGCTTTTCTCTTCCTTACGTGGACAAAGCAAATCAAATCTCTTCTTTACGTGGACAAAGCAAATCAAAAACGGTTTGTAACACTGCCTTTAATTAATTGCTAAATTAATGTTCTTCGTCGCCGTCATACCAACTCTCGACCGACTCTCCTCGACCGACTCTCTTTACCAATCGTTAGTCGATTGATTGATTGCTTGTGGTGGATTTCACAACAATGGAGTACATAAACCCAGAAGGTCTTCGATTAGATGTCGCCGATTCAATGAGGTATGTTTCCCATCTCTCTATTCCTTGTCTTTGTTTGATTCAACGATATACTTATATATGAACACAAAAATTTCAACTTTGTTTTTAGTTCTGCTGTTTTCGAGATGGGAAATACCAAAGAAATTGCAGCTGTCTATGGTCCAAGAGAGATACTTAATTTGACCTATAAAGATTGGTGCTTTAGTTGTATATAATCCAGTGATTTAAGCGAATTGGTTAATATCTGTATGTATCTATCTCGGTGAGAGCATTTTATCTCCGACGGAGAAACCAAGTTGCATATCTAATCTTAAGCTGATCGGAGATTTGAAAGTGTTGGTGCACGCAGATCTGCTATATTATATTGCTTCATCGAAGATTCTGACTGAGGTTGACTAAGTTTGAGTTTCTCTGCGAATTGTCTCTTTGATCTGTATCGTTAAAGAAACAGAGGAGGAAGAAGATGACGTCGGGGACTAGAATGCCGACATGGAGGGAGAGAGAAAACAACAAGAGGAGAGAGAGACGACGGAGAGCAATGGCAGATAAGATCTTCACCGGATTGAGAATGTACGGTAACTACGAGCTTCCTAAGCATTGCGATAACAACGAAGTTCTTAAAGCACTCTACAACGAAGCTGGTTGGATCGTCGAGCCTGATAGCACCACTTACCGCAAGGTTCATTTTTTTCTCCAATCTGGATCTCATTTTTTTTTTTATCTCTGTGCTTACTCAGATTTAAAACAAGAGCATGCATTGGTATTTATATGCTTTCCTGAGTTGCCAAAGCTTCTGCAGAAGGTTTTCAACTATGTGATAAGTTCCCTTAAATTGATAAATAAAGATGAAGATCAAACAAGAAAGAGAAGAGAAGGAGAATAGAAGGAGAAGGAGAAGAGAAGTGTATTCGGGAATCGGAGAAGGAGAAGAGAAGCTGATGATTTGTTCAATGTGTTAATTGTTCTTGTATATGATCCTTTAATAATTAAAAGATTTTGTGTGCTGGGGAGGATAACCTCGTGCCCACCCTTCTGTTATTGACAACACAATGCTTCTTAAGAAGTTTGCTGGTGAAGAAGGAGAAGGGGTTGATGTGCAAAAGCTGTTTGCTTACATTGGACTGTTTACACTTGTTGCTCTCTGGTGGCTTGGTATACTAATATCTTCCATATTTTAGTTTTGCAAGTGTATCATCCAAAACATAACATATGAGACAGGGAATTGTTTGTCTCTTGATCAAAAGTTTGTGTTTTTGGTTGTTTGTTTTCAGTGTGGCCATTAACAGCACTCGGGATTGAACCCAAGTTTACCATACCACACTCTAAAAGTTGATGAAGTTGTCTTAGCCAACGGTTTTGTTGGAAGTGTCCTCTCTGACTATTTTTGGTACGTTACAATGATTCTATGTTGTCAGCTTGATGATTCCAAGTCTCTAGCATTTAGCGACAATTTTTCCAAAAACTCATCATCTACAGAAACGCTATCATTAGAAATATACCATAGCAACAACATAAAAAGGAACACTAACCTGTCTCAAACGCAAAAGCTGGAGAATCTTCTTGCTCTTAGGGTCAATGGCATTGATACTGCAAAATAATTCAAGGAACAACATATACTCTCTTCTTTTTCTTCTTCTTCTTATTATTTTTATTGTCGAATGGGGATCAGAGGAATCAAGCACCAAAGATTCCAATCTACCTAGCACGAACGGGAAACATAATCGAAATCTGCTAGAAGACAATCTTTTCAAATTTCGTTAATAACAAAAAAAACATCACGGTTAAACAAAATAAAAAAGGGCTCCTGAATTGGACTGACACACAATGGGCTTTTTATTTCTACCCTGTTCGAATACTTTCTAAATAAACCAACTAATCAGTTCTACAGTAAAATAAAATATTAACAATACGTTGTTGCTTGCTCTTGCCTTGTTTTATCTTCTTGTTCCTATCTCCACATTCCCTTCATACTGTATATAGTGAGTCATACGTTGTTGCTTGCTCTTGCCTTGTTTTATCTTCTTGTTCCTATCTCCACATTCCCTTCATACTGTATATAGTTTTATAGTCAAAAAACATGGTTTTCCCCAAGCGTTCATTTTTAAGTTGTTCAATTCTTCTTCTTCTGAAAATCTTGTTATAATGGCACTTTTTCATGTCCTTAAATTCACATATTAGGTAAGTATGGCTCACGGCATGGAGCTAATTCCTAAGCGTTGGACCTATGATGTGTTTTTAAGTTTACGGGGAACAGATGTGCGGAAGAACTTTGTAAGTCATCTCTACAATGGTTTTAGAAGATGTGGCATAAATACATTTATGGATGATGTGGAATTGGCAGTGCCGACCTGGAGATATTCGATGCTTAAAGCAAATAAAAAATGTACGCCCCAAAAAAAAAATTTCGCGTCACAAAATAAATAAAAACTTAACTAGTTTATAAGAGTTCTAACGAAAAAATGTTAATAATAAGCAAAAAAAAAAAACATTAGTTTTGTTTATCGCGAAAGATAATTCTCCTTGCCTTCATTCCTACAAATTCATTCATCAATTTTTGGTAATCGAGCTTCTCAACCTGTTCTTGCTCTATAGATATCAACGCCAAACCATTCAATCGATCCTGAGACATAGTCGAGCGTAGATAATTTTTTATGAGCTTTAATTTGAGCTTTAATTTTGAAAAACTTCTCTCCGCAGAAGCAACCGAAACCGGAATGGTAAGTAATATACGATAGGCAATCCATGTGTTTGGATAACAACCATCCATTCTTTTCAAAAATTCCAACACTTCAACCGGTTTTGTAATATCTTTTGGCAACACATCCCTTAAAAGTTTCAGCTCCATAAACAGATCTTCTCCATCTACATCTGAATGCAACATATGTCTGCATAATCCTTGAAACGACCCGACCCGTTTTTTTTTTTAAATAATAATAATAACAATTACAATATATAATTAAGCATCACATACTACTTAATTAAACCGACCTAAACCACAATACAACATTAAACCAGCAATAACCAATACAGAAAGCGGACACATACCAAAAATACAAAACCGATATAACATCAATACAATAATATTCCTACCCATTCTATCCAGCAACCTAACATGCTGCTAACCAAGGTTCCAACATAAACAACATAACCAACAACACACAAACGAGACCCTAGATCATCCTCCTCCTCATCGCTCTGATTCCACGTCACAACCTGCACACCACAAACAACAATTGAGATGCGTAAGTATTATCACAAATACTTAGTGAGGCAATCCTCCCATCCATTGGGCTATACACACAAGCAACTGAGATCTAATGTTTAACAAACAACAAATAAACACAATCAACCATGAAAACACACAAGCTGGTGTCGACCGACACTAGGCCCAGAGTGGTGTCGAACGACACCGATCCCGCAGATACGCTTCGCTCGAAGCCGATCAACGAATCTCTGTTTCCAATCATCTCAAATCCGTCCCAAACTCACCCAAAAGCTTCAGGAACCTATAAGAACCATAACACAACCTCCACAAGCAAGAACAACACCACAAAACACAACAAATCAAGCAAACAAGGATTCTCAGACTTAGATAAGCCATGGTCATGCACTCACCTCTTTTGCAGGAAGATTTGATTGAGAAACAGTGGAACAACACCTTAAGAAGCTTCTCCTTCGTTTTCAACAGCCACACTCCTTCCCACAGTAACATATCTCACCAAAAACCACCAAGAACAAGCCAAAATCTCTCAAGAACGCAAACTCTCACTTTTCTCTCTTTTCTTTTGCAAACGGCGACAAAACATCCAAAAACCCTCGACCTGGGTTGCCTCTACACTTATATACTCGGTTAAGACAAACCAATTAACCCAAACCAACCCAAAACCGCGAATTAAAACAATCTGGTCAAACCACAAAAGCAGGTGGCAATCGGCACATCCTTGGTGTCGATCGACACCCACCACCAAATCCCAATATTTGGTTCACGGATGTTACAGGTGTCGACCGACACCCACTTGGTGTCGACCGACACCGATCCCGCAGATACGCTCTGCTCGAAGCCAATCAACGAATTTCTGCTTCCAATCATCTCCAATCCGTCCCAAACTCACCCAAAAGCTTCATGAACCTATAAGAACCATAACACAACCTCCACAAGCAAGAACAACACCACAAAACACAACAAATCAAGCAAACAAGGATTCTCAGACTTAGATAAGCCATGGTCATGCACTCACCTCTTTTGCAGGAAGATTTGATTGAGAAACGGTGGAACAACACCTTAAGAAGCTTCTCCTTCGTTTTCAACAGCCACACTCCTTCCCACAGTAACAGATCTCACCCAAAACCACCAAGAACAAGCCAAAATCTCTCAAGAACACAAACTCTCACTTTTCTCTCTTTTCTTTTGCAAACGGCGACAAAACATCCAAAAACCCTCGACCTGGGTTGCCTCTACACTTATATACTCGGTTAAGACAAACCAATTAACCCAAACCAAACCAAAACCGCGAATTAAAACAATCTGGTCAAACCACAAAAGCTGGTGTCGATCGGCACATCCTTGGTGTCGATCGACACCCACCACCAAATCCCAATATTTGGTTCACGGATGTTACAGGTGTCGACCGACACCCACTTGGTGTTGACCGACACCGATCCCGCAGATACGCTCCGTTCGAAGCCGATCAACGAATCTCTGTTTCCAATCATCTCCAATCCTTCCCAAACTCACCCAAAAGCTTTAGGAACCTATAAGAACCATAACACAACCTCCACAAGCAAGAAGAACACCACAAAACACAATAAATCAAGCAAACAAGAATTCTCAGACTTAGATAAGCCATGGACATGCACTCGCCTCTTTTGCAGGAAGATTTGATTGAGAAACGATGGAACAACACCTTAAGAAGCTTCTCCTTCGTTTTCAACAGCCACACTCCTTCCCACAGTAACAGATCTCACCCAAAACCACCAAGAACAAGCCAAAATATCTCAAAAACACAAACTCTCACTTTTCTCTCTTTTCTTTTGCAAACGGCGACAAAACATCCAAAAACCCTCGACCTGGGTTGCCTCTACACTTATATACTCGGTTAAGACAAACCAATTAACCCAAACCAACCTAAAACCGCGAATTAAAACAATCTGGTCGAACCAGAAAAGCTGGTGTCGATCGACACCCACCCCCAAATCCCAATATTTGGTTTACGGATGTTACAATTCTCCCCCACCAACAAGGATTCGACCTCGAATCCTGCAGCACCATCCATCCGCCAAAGACCTCCGTGCCACCATCAACACGGCCCGCACACCCTCCGGCCGGACTGAACACCGTCAACCAAGGTTTTTTGTGCCACTATTGCAACAGCCCGCACACCTCCAACTGAACCCTCGAGGTCTCCCTCTAGTCAATATACTCACATCCAAGACGGTATTTGATCACAACTCAGTGCTTCCCCCGTCTGCGGTCACAACCAACGAATCATGCCGGCTCGCTATCAGGCTAACCACCTTTAAGCTACGTCATCCAGGAAGTCACTCACACTCCCCCCGCTCTCAGGTCTCAACCTTCGAGTCATACCGACTCACTGCCAGGCCACAACCTACAGCTACGGTATCCAGGGAGTCACTCACACCCACTCCCCCCGCTCTCGGGTCGCAACCCTCGAGACATACCGGCTCACTGCCGAGCCGCGACTCACAGCTACGGTATCCAGGGAGTCTCAAAATCCCGCTCTTGGGTCGTCACCTTAACGCGCACTCTCGGATTGTCATCCGAAACAAACATACCACTCCCACTCTCTCGCCACAAAGTCTATCGAGCTATCGGTATCACATGAGTTAGGCCCACACGGCCTTGAGCAAACAAGTCTGATGTCATCAAGTATCTCCCGACTAGAACTACCTCAACACTTCCGCAAGAACATTGAAATGTCCTACGGCCAACACTCGCCACAAAGGCTACCGAGACGTCACAAAGACCCTAAACACGTCACAAAAACCACACCAACGTCCCGCAGGACCGCCACTAGGCCACAAAAATGTCCAAAAGAACCTTTAACATTCCCGCCACTCCATGCATTTCACATCCCCTTTCCAAAAATAGACAAGTCTTATCTATTCATAGAACTTTCTATTTATGGACATTGTTCTTTTCTGGAACTTCCTATTTAAGGAAACTTTCCATTTCTAGAATTCCCAAGCTATTTCCTTTCCACTCGACACACGAGTCAAAAACCCAACAAACTCCATTTGCAAAACATCCACTACCATAAATCACGGCCAACAGTATTTCTCGATACCGGCGTGATCTACCAGTTTCCAACAACTTTTCAATAGCCAACTGCACCTCCCGCACAGAAGCTAAAAACACTACACAACTAACAAAACATAAAACAACTTCCCGTGGAATCTCATTGAAGGCTCGAAGAGGATGATACTAGGACTCCATACCACAAACAAATTGACTAACTACTCATAATCAATTCTATCACACAACATCAAGCATCAACCATCATAGAGATCAACTCAACCAATTAAATCCCTAAACCGCTCTAGACCATCCAGTTAACCGTCCTAGAACCGTATAGGCTCTGATACCAAAATGAAATGACCCGGCCCGTTTTTTTTTTAAATAATAATAATAACAATTATAATATATAATTAAGCATCCCATACTACTTAATTAAACCGACCTAAACCACAATACAACATTAAACCAGCAATAACCAATACACACAGAGGAAACATACCAAAAATACAAAACCGATATAACATTAATACAATAATATTCCTACCCATTCTATCCAACAACCTAACATGCTGCTAACCAAGGTTCCAACATAAACAACATAACCAACAACACACAAACGAGACCCTAGATCATCCTCCTCCTCATCGCTCTGATTCCACGTCACAACCTGCACACCACAAACAACAATTGAGATAAGTAAGTATTATTACAAATACTTAGTGAGGAAATCCTCCCATCTACTGGGCTATACACACAAGCAACTGAGATCCAATATTTAACAAACAACAAATAAACACGACCAACCAGGAAAACACACGCAACACACAAGCTGGTGTCGACCGACACCAAAGTGGTGTCGATCGACACTAGGCCCAGAGTGGTGTCGACCGACACCGATCCCGCAGATACGCTCTGCTCGAAGCCAATCAACGAATTTCTGCTTCCAATCATCTCCAATCCGTCCCAAACTCACCCAAAAGCTTCATGAACCTATAAGAACCATAACACAACCTCCACAAGCAAGAACAACACCACAAAACACAACAAATCAAGCAAACACGGATTCTCAGACTTAGATAAGCCATGGTCATGCACTCACCTCTTTTGCAGGAAGATTTGATTGAGAAACGGTGGAACAACACCTTAAGAAGCTTCTCCTTCGTTTTCAACAGCCACACTCCTTCCCACAGTAACAGATCTCACCCAAAACCACCAAGAACAAGCCAAAATCTCTCAAGAACACAAACTCTCACTTTTCTCTCTTTTCTTTTGCAAACGGCGACAAAACATCCAAAACCCTCGACCTGGGTTGCCTCTACACTTATATACTCGGTTAAGACAAACCAATTAACCCAAACCAACCCAAAACCGTGAATTAAAACAATCTGGTCAAACCACAAAAGCTGGTGTCGATCGGCACATCCTTGGTGTCGATCGACACCCACCACCAAATCCCAATATTTGGTTCACGGATGTTACAGGTGTCGACCGACACCCACTTGGTGTCGACCGACACCGATCCCGCAGATACGCTCCGTTCGAAGCCGATCAACGAATCTCTGTTTCCAATCATCTCCAATCCTTCCCAAACTCACCCAAAAGCTTTAGGAACCTATAAGAACCATAACACAACCTCCACAAGCAAGAAGAACACCACAAAACACAATAAATCAAGCAAACAAGGATTCTCAGACTTAGATAAGCCATGGACTTGCACTCACCTCTTTTGCAGGAAGATTTGATTGAGAAACGATGGAACAACACCTTAAGAAGCTTCTCCTTCGTTTTCAACAGCCACACTCCTTCCCACAGTAACAGATCTCACCCAAAACCACCAAGAACAAGCCAAAATCTCTCAAGAACACAAACTCTCACTTTTCTCTCTTTTCTTTTGCAAACGGCGACAAAACATCCAAAAACCCTCGACCTGGGTTGCCTCTACACTTATATACTCGGTTAAGACAAACCAATTAACCCAAACCAACCCAAAACCGCGAATTAAAACAATCTGGTCGAACCAGAAAAGTTGGTGTCGATCGACACCCACCCCCAAATCCCAATATTTGGTTTATGGATGTTACAATTCTCCCCCACCACCAAGGATTCGACCTCGAATCCTGCAGCACCATCCATCTACCAAGGACCTCCGTGCCACCGTCAACACGGCCCGCACACCCTCCGGCCGGACTGAACACCGTCAACCAAGGTTTTTTGTGCCATTATCGCAACAGCCCGCACACCTCCAACTGAACCCTCGAGGTCTCCCTCTAGTCAATATACTCACATCCAAGACGGTATTTGATCACAACTCAGTGCTTCCCCCGTCTGCGGTCACAACCAACGAATCATGCCGACTCGCTATCAGGCTAACCACCTTTAAGCTACGTCATCCAGGAAGTCACTCACACTCCCCCCGCTCTCAGGTCTCAACCTTCGAGTCATACCGACTCACTGCCAGGCCACAACCTACAGCTACGGTATCCAGGGAGTCACTCACACCCACTCCCCCCACTCTCGGGTCGCAACCCTCGAGACATACCGGCTCACTGCCGAGCCGCGACTCACAGCTACGGTATCCAGGGAGTCTTAAAATCCCGCTCTTGGGTCGTCACCTTAAAGCGCACTCTCGGATTGTCATCCGAAACAAACATACCACTCCCACTCTCTCGCCACAAAGTCCATCGAGCTATCGGTATCACATGAGTTAGGCCCACACGGCCTTGAGCAAACAAGTCTGATGTCATCAAGTATCTCCCGACTAGATCTACCTCAACACTTCCGCAAGAACATTGAAATGTCCTACGGCCAACACTCGCCACAAAGGCTACCGAGACGTCACAAAGACCCTAAACACGTCACAAAAACCACACCAACGTCCCGCAGGACCGCCACTAGGCCACGAAAATGTCCAAAAGAACCTTTAACATTCCCGCCACTCCATGCATTTCACATCCCCTTTCCAAAAATAGACAAGTCTTATCTATTCATAGAACTTTCTATTTATGGACATTGTTCTTTTCTGGAACTTCCTATTTAAGGAAACTTTCCATTTCTAGAATTCCCAAGCTATTTCCTTTCCACTCGACACACGAGTCAAAAACCCAACAAACTCCATTTGCAAAACATCCACTCCCATAAATCACGGCCAACAGTATTTCTCGATACCGGCGTGATCTACCACTTTCCAACAACTTTTCAATAGCCAACTGCACCTCCCGCACAGAAGCTAAAAACACTACACAACTAACAAAACATAAAACAACTTACCGTGGAATCTCATTGAAGGCTCGAAGAGGATGATACTAGGACTCCATACCACAAACAAATTGACTAACTACTCATAATCAATTCTATCACACAACATCAAGCATCAACCATCATAGAGATCAATTCAACCAATTAAATCCCTAAACTGCTCTAGACCATCCAGTTAACCGTCCTAGAACCGTATAGGCTCTGATACCAAAATGAAATGACCCGGCCCGTTTTTTTTTTAAATAAGAATAATAACAATTATAATATATAATTAAGCATCCCATACTACTTAATTAAACCGACCTAAACCACAATACAACATTAAACCAGCAATAACAAATACACACAGCGGAAACATACCAAAAATACAAAACCGATATAACATTAATACAATAATATTCCTACCCATTCTATCCAGCAACCTAACATGCTGCTAACCAAGGTTCCAACATAAACAACATAACCAACAACACACAAACGAGACCCTAGATCATCCTCCTCCTCATCGCTCTGATTCCACGTCACAACCTGCACACCACAAACAACAATTGAGATGAGTAAGTATTATTACAAATACTTAGTGAGGAAATCCTCCCATCTACTGGGCTATACACACAAGCAACTGAGATCCAATGTTTAACAAACAACAAATAAACACAACCAACCAGGAAAACACACGCAACACACAAGCTGGTGTCGACCGACACCAAAGTGGTGTCGATCGACACTAGGCCCAGAGTGGTGTCGACCGACACCGATCCCGCAGATACGCTCTACTCGAAGCCAATCAACGAATTTCTGCTTCCAATCATCTCCAATCCGTCCCAAACTCACCCAAAAGCTTCATGAACCTATAAGAACCATAACACAACCTCCACAAGCAAGAACAACACCACAAAACACAACAAATCAAGCAAACAAGGATTCTCAGACTTAGATAAGCCATGGTCATGCACTCACCTCTTTTGCAGGAAGATTTGATTGAGAAACGGTGGAACAACACCTTAAGAAGCTTCTCCTTCGTTTTCAACAGCCACACTCCTTCCCACAGTAACAGATCTCACCCAAAACCACCAAGAACAAGCCAAAATCTCTCAAGAACACAAACTCTCACTTTTCTCTCTTTTCTTTTGCAAACGGCGACAAAACATCCAAAAACCCTCGACCTGGATTGACTCTACACTTATATACTCGGTTAAGACAAACCAATTAACCCAAACCAACCCAAAACCGCGAATTAAAACAATCTGGTCAAACCACAAAAGCTGGTGTCGATCGGCACATCCTTGGTGTCGATCGACACCCACCACCAAATCCCAATATTTGGTTCACGGATGTTACAGGTGTCGACCGACACCCACTTGGTGTCGACCGACACCGATCCCGCAGATACGCTCCGTTCGAAGCCGATCAACGAATCTCTGTTTCCAATCATCTCCAATCCTTCCCAAACTCACCCAAAAGCTTTAGGAACCTATAAGAACAATAACACAACCTCCACAAGCAAGAACAACACCACAAAACACAATAAATCAAGCAAACAAGGATTCTCAGACTTAGATAAGCCATGGACATGCACTCACCTCTTTTGCAGGAAGATTTGATTGAGAAACGATGGAACAACACCTTAAGAAGCTTCTCCTTCGTTTTCAACAGCCACACTCCTTCCCACAGTAACAGATCTCACCCAAAACCACCAAGAACAAACCAAAATCTCTCAAGAACACAAACTCTCACTTTTCTCTCTTTTCTTTTGCAAACGGCGACAAAACATCCAAAAACCCTCGACCTGGGTTGCCTCTACACTTATATACTCGGTTAAGACAAACCAATTAACCCAAACCAACCCAAAACCGTGAATTAAAACAATCTGGTCGAACCAGAAAAGCTGGTGTCGATCGACACCCACCCCCAAATCCCAATATTTGGTTTATGGATGTTACAATTCTCCCCCACCAACAAGGATTCGACCTCGAATCCTGCAGCACCATCCATCTGCCAAGGACCTCCGTGCCACCGTCAACACGACCCGCACACCCTCCGGCCGGACTGAACACCGTCAACCAAGGTTTTTCGTGCCACTGTCGCAACAGCCCGCACACCTCCGACTGAACCCCCGAGGTCTCCCTCTAGTCAATATACTCACATCCAAGACGGTATTTGATCACAACTCAGTGCTTCCCCCGTCTACGGTCACAACCAACGAATCATGCCGGCTCGCTATCAGGCTAACAACCTTTTAGCAAAGAAATGTATTCTTGGATATTGTTTATTATTGTACAAAGAAATGTATTCTTGGATATTGCTTGTTTATTCATTGGGATGGATAGAGACTATGTGAAATTACCCGACCTGTTTTTTTAATAATAATAATAATAATAATAATAATAATAATAATAATAATAATAATAATAATAATAATAATAATAATAATAATAATAATAATAATAATAATAATAATAATAATAATAATAATAATAATAATAATAATAATAATAATAATAATAATAATAATAGTCTAAACTAGTGGTTTCATATCCACTATCCACCTAACCACAATCACACAACAGCGGATAACATAAACAATACCATTGAACCAATAATCCAATAACCAATAACCAATATTAAATCATAACAATTAACCAATAATCCAAAACATCATGAATCAAAGAACCAACAATCCTAAACAACATTTTAGGGATTCAATACTAGCAACCTAATAGAAGCAAGACAACAACCAATTGAACCACTAGAATATCCTCCTCTTCATTGTCTTGAATCCACGATCACACTTTGCCTCTACCTGCACCACAAATACAAATTGAGATGCATGAGTATTTGATAAACACTTAGTGAGGCAATCCTCCCATCTACTGGGATATACACACAAGCAACTGAAATACCAATGTCCAAAATAATCAACAATCAAGACATACAAACCAGGGAACAAGTATCATCTTCGCTGGAAGGGAGGTGTCGACCAACACCAGCCAAGTGTCGACCGACACTGGCTATTGGTGTCGACCGACACTACCCCACACTGTCGATCGATGCTGGCCCATGGTATCGACCGACACCCTCCTGGTGTCGATCGACACTGTCTCCGCAGACGCGATCTGCATCGAAGCCGAGAGTCGAATCCCGTTTCTCATCACCTCCAATCTGTCCAAAACTCGACCAAAAGCCATATAAATCCGTAGAAACCCTATACCAACCATAACAAGGAAGAAAAAACACCACAACAACACCAAACAAGCAAGACAAAGGAAATCTCAGACTTAGATCAGCCATGGTCATTCACTCACCTCTTTGCATGAAGTTTCTGACCAACAATGACGAATCCAACACCTTAAAAAGCTTATCCTTCGTTCCTAACTCTAGATCTCCACTCCACAGGAACAGATCTCTCAAAACTAGCTAAGAATCTCTCCAAAAAGCCTCCAACTCTCAATAACTCTTTTTCTCTTTTTTTTTTCTCTCTAAACACTATGGAACGACGACAAAATAACACTTCCCAAAACCCTTTTCGTCGACTTCACACTTAAATAGCCCAGTTCTAAGGTTTTCTCAAACCAAACCGGCTCAAATCGACAATTACGACAAACTCGCCGAACCAGAAATCATTGGTGTCGACCGACAGCACCCTTGGTGTCGATCGACACCCATCCCCAAAACTTACATTTTAGTTCTGATAAATCGTTCGCATGTTTCAATAATAGGGTACAAACGCAACAAAAGGACTTAGCATGAAAGTTGAAGTTATGAATGTTCAGTACTTCGAAGCTGAAGCTTTTGCAAAGATGCATGAGCTGAGATTGTTACAACGTAGCTATGTAAATCTCAGTGGAAGCTATGAGCATTTCCCAAAAGATCTACGATGGTTGTGTTGGCATGGGTTTTCATTAGAATCTTTTCCAACAAACTTAAGCTTAGGGTGTTTAGTCGCTTTGGACATGCAGTACAACAACCTTAAATGACTTTGGAAAGGTCACTCGGTATGTGGAAATATTGTATAAACACATAAATGTACACTTACATTGATATAGTGATTTCATCTTATTCTCTCTTTTCTTGTAGCATCCTCAACCGGCTAATATGCTGAAATACCTTGATCTCAGTCAATCTGTCTACCTTAGAGAGACTCCAAATTTTTCTTATTTCCCAAACGTCGAGAAGCTGATACTGATGAATTGCAAAAGCTTGGTTCTGGTTCACAAGTCGATTGGCACTCTTGACAAAAAGCTAGTACTATTAAATCTAAGCAGTTGCATCGAGCTTGACGTGCTCCCTGAAGAACTTTATATGTTGAAGTCACTCGAAACTCTCGTTCTCTCAAACTGTTCAAAACTTGAGAGACTGAGTGATTATATAGGAGAATTGGAATCCTTGATAATTCTTTTTGCAGAATTTACTGCTCTAATGGAAATACCCTCTACGATCAACCAGCTGGAGAAACTAAAAATACTCTTTCTTAACAGTTGCAAAGGATTATTGAGTGACGATATCAAAGATCTATATTTTGAAAAGAGTCGTTCTACTTCTCTGTTGCGTCCACTCTCATTAAACGGTTTGAGCTACCTGAAAAATTTATCTCTGAGTTACTGCAATCTGTTTGATGAGTTCCAAAAGATATAGATAGTTTATCTTTTCTCAAGAATCTTGATTTACGTGGCAACAATTTTTGCAATTTGCAATTCAAATTTGCTAGTCTAACAAATCTTTATGATCTCCAATTAAGTGATTGCCTAAAAACTTCACTCAATCCTTAATTTACCTAGAAGCTTGGGTTTTTTAGACGTGGGAAAATGCATCTCGTTGGAAAGAATTCCAGATCTTTCTAAATGCTCTGATTTGTATATACTAATCCTCAGAGTCTGCCTCAGCCTTGTTGAGACCCCAGGGATCTATAATCTGGAAAAGTTAGGCTCCATCAACATGGAAATATGCAAACTTGCATTAAAGACTACTATTGAAATGATGCTCGAGGTTTGTTTTAGTTGATCTGGTTTATTCTCACATATAGGTTAATGATATTTCATCAAGCATTGTAGTCAATACAAGACTATCCTGATCGTGATTAATTAAATGGTTTGTGTTGTAGAATTGGCTTAAGAGGAACCACAAATGCATTTATCTTCCAAGACACTGCGTTCCAAACTGGGTTAGCCATAAGGAAGAGATGTGCCCATTGAGATTTACTATTCTTGAGATTCCCAACTCTGATCTAGTGGTAGGGTACACCTTATGGACGAATTGTGTGAGTCCAATATTTCCTAGGGCCATCATGGTGAGAAATCTTACCAGAGGCGGTACATGGACACATATGATCAAGAAACTAAGCTCCTTGATAAATCTGAACTTTTTGACCAACGATTTCTGCATAGAAATAGGGGACCAAATGGAAGTTGATGTGGACTACGATGATAAAACCATTATTCTTGAGACTAGATTTGCTCTTGCTTACAACACAAAAGACTCCTCAGAATTTAGCTTTGGTGATATCCAGTTTACATTTGAGGAAGATTTTCTTTCCCATACTTGTGATGGTATGTATTTACGTTGTATCCAGACATGATCTGTTACAAGCAGTTGTACATTTTGAAATGAGAGATAGGGAGAGCAAAATTTATTCAATGAATGGGGTAATACCAGACTTATACGCTTGTAGCTTTTTCCCCGAATCCTACAGGTATGAGCCCTTCTTGAAACACATGCAGTTACGAACTACATGTTGTTGTTTACTCTTCTAAGCTTTACAATTCTAAGTACCAAGAAAATAATCAAGCGGACTTGGATATGAAGGATAGCTATCACAGACCCAGCAGGCAAGTATATAGCCCAAAATCAAATGTCCAATTGTATTATTTGCATGTGGTTTATTATTATTATATTTTTAAAAAAATCTTGTACTGATTTGGGTTTCTACAAAATGAGAATGGGTTTAAAGATAATTTTAGGGGCGATCAGTATCTTGACACTTGTTGTAGTTCTTTGAAAGTATGGAAAACCCCTGCTCTCCATCCATCATCACCCTATCGGTGAAAAGGCTATGGAGAAAGATTGACCAGCAGATAAGTCAGAATTTCTACAAACTTGTTACCTTTTTACTCTATATACACCAAGAAAATATGAATTTATAGTTTTTACAAGATAGTAAATCCCTGAAGCGTATATTTCTGTAAAAAATGCATTCGTTATGATTTGTATATGCAACACTAATAAGTAATAACTTGTGGAGTGCAAATAGAACTTTGTATAATTTGTGAAAAGGAACAAAACTTTGCTAGCTCTACAACTGGTTA
Source organism: Camelina sativa (assembly GCF_030686135.1). Lineage (NCBI taxonomy): Eukaryota > Viridiplantae > Streptophyta > Magnoliopsida > Brassicales > Brassicaceae > Camelina > Camelina sativa. The sequence goes on along the minus strand of NC_141890.1, from coordinate 25,027,580 downwards.
CCTTATGTGAATATTGCAGAACCCAAGTTCATTTCTTTCTTCACTTGTATAGTTTTGTTATTGCATAGTTAAGTAGTTTATATGTTGTGATAATTACAGTTCTAACTTCAAGTTGTCAGGAACTTTAAATTGTTCAAAGTCATTGGAAAGTGGAAACTCTTGGTTCTCTTAGACAGCTCGAAACATGAGATGTTTCAAGAAGCTTTTAGAAGAAATGGAATCACTGAAATCTCTGAGGTAGAATTTCATCAATCATCAAACACAAGAAAATGGAAAAGAGAATCACTGAATGAGTTTTCTGCCGTCATGCATTCTAGAAATAGAGAGTTAGTCCTATTGCTATAACATTAGTGATCTCACTGAATGATTGAAGATGCAAATCAGAACTTTTGTCTCAGTAAATGCAATTTAACTTATAATGAGAGGTTTTTATCAGATTTTTCGAAGAAAAATAAGTTGTATGCTAATATGGTAAACTTAGTTGAGACCCGAAGGATTAATATGAAAGGGTTTCGAACTTTAGATCAATATAGAATTATGTAAAAATGCATTGCTTCTTGAGAGATCCTTTTGGTCTTGCATGATCTTGTTCAAAAATATTTTGTATCCACATAAAGGAATTGATATGGGGGCGGAAGCAAGACAAAGAAATAGGAGAGTTTAAACGAGGACAGAGGTCAAGGGAATCAGACAAAAGGGTGAGAGTCCTCCTCTCAGGGCCTAATGACACAAGCTCTTTAGGGGTAGCTAAAGCTACCTTTGTTTTTGGTTTTTTCTTTTATTGACTCAAAGCAAGATAATCAAAAAGACTCATACAAGACTTCTACTTAAAGACCCAAAAAGATAACTCCAAATAACTAAAAATACGCAAATGATGCAGAGGAATAAAATTATGTTTATCTTTTCCTTGACACAAAAGCCAAACGAAACAAAACTGATGCAAAAACCCAACGAAGACTAAAAGGACAAGATGTCGTCGTTGCAAAGCCCAAGTCCAGAGATGCGCTGCATCAATTCCCTCCCGGTGAGGAAGGATTCAACCACAAATCCGAGTCTGGATTATCGCCACGAAAAGGATAGCGATACTTAACATTGAAGACGTCCGAAGTGCGAATATGATCTGGCAGTTTCAGCCGCTAAGGGTTATCATTGATCCTGGCCACTACTTAGACAGGACCAAGCTTGCGGGACTTCAACTTATTGTACTCACGTAAGGGCATGCGGTCCTTAGTAAGAACAACCCAAACGAGATCACCTGGCTCAAATCGAACAACACGACAGACGCCTCCAACGTTTCCTTCGCCTGACGGTGGATTTCCTGCAACCCTTCCACAAACTTAGCTGCTTGTCCATTCACACTAGTCAGATCAGGTAAAGGAGACAATGCCAATAGGAAGCGGGAAACGATCCCATAAACAACGTGAAACGGACTGAGCCCAATGTTGTGATTAACAACATGATTGTAAGCGAATTCTGTCTAAGCTAGTTTAAGATCCCAGCTTTTGATGTTATCATCGACGAGAAACCGTAGCAGATCACCCAATGTGCGGTTCGTGACTTCAGTTTGACCATCGGTTTGGGGATGATATGCGCTGCTCATATCCAAACTCGTGCATAACAACTTCCAAAAGGAACACCGAAAATGGCTGAGAAATCGAGTGTCACCATCAGACATGATGAATGAAGGTTACCCATGGAGGCGGTAAATTTCTAGAAAAAAACAGTGAAGACATATTCACCGTGTCCGTCGTTCTCTTACACGGTATAAAATAGGCCATTTTCGAGAAACGTTCGACTATCACAGAGATGGAGTCATGGCCGCGTTGAGTGCGGGGTAATCCCAACACAAAGTCTATGCTGATGTTGATCCATGGCTGATTTGGAATCGGTAACGGTAAATATAAACCAGCGTTAAACACCTTGCCTTTGCCTAGTTGACAAATGTGGCAACGATCCACGAACCTCTCCAATTCGGACGCAAAGACGACCAATAATAGGAAGACGTGACCAGTTGCAAGGTTCTGTCCCGTCCCACATGTCCCTTATTATGCAAATCACTAATAATCTTTAGCCGAAGCCTACACTAAGACACACAAAAGCGGGAACCAAGGAATACAAAACCTTCATGGAGCGTGAACTTGCAAGGAAAGCCCTGGGAGAGATCAGCCAAAATCTTAACAAAAAATGGATTTGAAGTGTAGAGTTCAGGGAGGGAAGCAAATCCCTTGACGGAGGTATGCATCGTCTTGAGCAACGAGTGACGACGTCTGAGAGCGTCTGCAACTTGGTTTGTCTTACCAGACTGATGTCGTATAAAAAAGTGAATTGCTCAAGGAATGCAATCCATGAGGCGTGGCGTGAAGAGACCTTAGCCTGACTATCAAGGTGGCGAAGCGCGTCATGATCCGTGAACAAGACAAACTCCCGCTGAACTAAGTAATGACACCAATAATTAATGGCTTGAGCCACGACATAAAAGTCAACATCGTATGTACTATCATGAACATGCGCACCGCTAAGTTTCTCGCTAACTAAGCGACATGTCGTCCATGTTGGCTCAAGACAGCGTCAATACCAAATTTGGAGGCATCACAGTGGAGCTCAAAATTTAGATGAAATTTCGGGAGCACTAAGACCGGAGTTGTGATCAACGCTTCCTTAATGAGGTAGAATGCCTTATCCACTTCATCCGTCTACTCAAATTTACCAAGCTTCATGCAACTCGTTATCGGTGACATAATCCCACTAAAATGCAACACAAAACATCTATAGAAAGACGCTAAACCATGGAAGCTACGAACGTCAATGACAGTATGCGGCACAGGCCAAGACCGGATGGCTTCAACGTTAGACGATTCCACCACTAAGCCTTTGTCATAAACAATGTAACCAAGAAACAATACTTGAACCACCCCAAACTCACATTTCTGTTTGGCCACAAACAATTGTTCTTTGCATAAAACAGTCAACACCGCACGAAGTTGGTCCTCAAGAGCCGCAACAGAAGGGATGTAAATTAAGATATCATCAAAGTACACAACAACAAACTTACCAATAAATGGCCGCAAAGCTTGGTTCATGATGCACATGAACATACTCGGAGCATTAGAAAGACCAAAAGGCATCATGCGTCTTGAAAGCGGTTTTTCATTCATCCTCAGGATGGATCCAAATCTGGTGATAACCACTTTTAAGATCGATCTTGGAAAATATTTTAGCATGGCCGATCTGATCCAGCAAATCGTCCAATTGTGGAATCGGGAACTAGTAGCCTACCGTAATTTTGTTAATAGCGCGACTATCAACGCACATACGCCACGACCTATCTTTTTTTGAAATCATTTTTGAAATCAAAAGGGCTCGCACGGCACAAGGACTGAGACTTTCCCGAATATGGCCCTTTGTCAGCAAGTCTTCAACTTATCGTTGCAGCTCTTCATGTTAACTAGGGCTCAATCTGCAGTGTGGACGATTGGGCAGTGTAGAACTAGGAATCAAATCAATCTGGTGCTAAATATCGCAGAGCGGAGGGAGTCCCTGTGGTAGCTCAGCTGGAAAAACATCGTGAAACTCCTCTAACACGCGAACAAAGTGATGTGAAACTCCTCTAACACGCGAACAAAGTGATGTAACTGACTCGGTACAGTGTTGCTTGCGAGACAGGTCAAAACGGCAAAAGCAACTCCTTACAGTTGTAGTTTGTCCTGAAAACAAGCATAAGAACACAAGAGTGGAGTCACGGGTTGAAGTGGCTTCTGTTCATTCACCAGGATAGAGTCACGAACCTCCAACTTCAATAGGGATAGTGGCTCGCAGGTAAGCAGCAACATGATCTAATGAGTTTCCCAAATGAAACTATATGTATTTTTGGCTTCATCATGGATGACCTTGCGATCAAACTCCCAAGATATTGCCAAAATAAGGTGACTCACATCCATCGAAGCTATGTCGCACCATGTCCTGTCTTTGTAATGCGGACCAATAGAGAAAGGTACACGGGCTCGGTGAGAGATACGTATGGCAATGCCATCCTGTACCCAGCCTAGGGAATATGGTCTTGGATACGCTTCAACTGGCAAACCAAGCTTATGCACCGCGTAGTCAGAAATGACATTGCTACAACTCCCAGAGTCGATGATGAAGCTGCAAACACGTCCATTGATTGTACAAGAAAATCGAAAATTTTCGTACGCAACCAAGTGTCTGTGCGGCTAGGTGGAGCGAGATACGTTCGAGGAAAACCATCATTGTACCCGTATCTCCATGCGTTATAAATGTTTTGTTGTCGTTGGTATGGGCTTTATCGTCCTCTGAAGAATCAAAGATTGTCGCTTGGTCAAGCTGCGCATCATCATCAATCAAACCGCGCCTTGTTTGATTAGGGAAAGCTATTGGCAGTGTCCATTTTCACCACAAGCGTAGCATCGCAATGCATTGCGTACAGAGCGGCGAAGAACATGCTCCTCCGGTGGGTTACGAACAGTGTTGTCAGACATCGAAGTAATGTCACTTGTCTGAGTGTTGACGGGTGCGTAGGTTGTTCTTGCGCGCGACTCCACATTGCTGAGGGCCAAGACAAAGAGCAAAATTGTTGTTCAAACGAGGCTGCTCTTCGATGTGCTTCTCCAATGGTGGACAGGTCAAATTGAGCCAGCGAAGACTGAATCTGTTGGCGTAGGCCGCCGATAAAACATGAGACAAGTTGTACCTCACTGTCATGAATATCATTGCGTGTAAGCAACATATAGAACTCTTCGACATACTCATCGACAGTTCGAGATCCCTGCTTCAAGTTTTGCAACCTTGTAAACATAGTGTGATCATAGTTATGAGGCAGAAAGGTCTCTCGGAGCTTCTTTCTACACTTCTCCCAAGATTGTATCGGTGCTTCACCAGTTCGCGCACGTGTGAGCTTGATTTGACTTCACCATGACGCAGCTTGGCTTCTGAATTTGGTGGATACCAAGGCGACATTACGGTCTTCTGGGACATCTCTAAACTCGAGCACTTCCTCCACCGAGACGATCCAGTCCAGCAACTGATCACCTCTTATTCAACAATGAAATTCTGAAATGTCAACGCGGAATGAAGCCTCCCAACGTGTGTCCGGAGATCTCTCTTCATGACGGCGATATTTGACCAATTCACGGTGAGGGGGTTGTGATGGGCAAACGGGTTGTCTTCTGCCGGAGCAACGACACCGCCGTGATGTTGGTTGCGCTCTCCAAGTCGGTCAGTGATTGTCTCTGTCATAACTCGCAGAGATTCGGTGGTGGAATTCTGCAAATCTAACTGTGAGGCAAGGAGGGCATCGCGAAAGTCGGATCAGTCGTGGGGTTGCATGCCGACACGCACATCGTCTCTAGTATCATCTTTTGGGACAGTCTTTTACTTCATGACGACGGGGAAAGCTACCAGGAACGAAAACAAATCTGATACCAACTGATACAGGGGCGGAAGCGAGACAAGGAAACATGGGAGTTTAAACGAGAACAGAGGTCAAGGGAATTAGACAAAGGGGTGAGAGTCCTCTTTTTAGGGCCTGATGACACAAGTTCTTTAGTGCTGGCTAAAGCTACCTTTGTTTTTGGTTTTTTCTTTTATTGATTCAAAGCAAGATGATCAACAAGACTCGTACATGACTCCTACTTAAAAACCCAAGAAAAAAACTTCAAATAGCTAAAAAGACGCAAACAATGCAGAGGAATAAGATTTATAGTTATCTTTTTCTTGACACAAAAGCCAAACGAAATAAAACCAATGCAAAAACCCAACGAAGACGAAAAGGCCAAAATGTCTTCGTTGCAAAGCCCAAATCCAGAAATGCGCTGCATCTATATGATGAAATTTTTTGTTATCTAACTTTTCGTAATGTTCTTACATTTGAGACTCTTTTGGTGACACATATAGTATCTGATCGAAATGTTGATTTAAAAATAGAAAAATTTAGGGAAAATTCCTGAAAAAGTCCTCCAACAAAATAACATTTGCATAGAAAAATATACTAGCATACTTTTTCGGTTCTCCAAATAATTCATCAATTATTAATAACTTCATATCTAATACATCAAACTGACAAATGTCGTAGGTCTTATACACCCACAAACCGATGATTAGTTTATGCTAAACACATCATATTTGGATAATCTTATGTTTCTCTCAAGTCTTTTTTTATTAACACGTGGGATATTAAGTATTAACAACATGGGCGTTTTCGTCGTCGTCGTTGGCTGTGTGAAATCGTCTAGACTACAAAGAAAAAAGAGTTTGGATTGTTGACTATTGGGTAATAAACCATTTAAAAATCAGTTTTCGTAGATGCAATCATGCAAATAAGTCGTAAGTCGTAACGCGGGGAGAGGAAAATTAGTTGGAAATATAGCAACTAGCCTTACCTACCGAGTTCATTTTAAATGCTATATTTAATAACCTATATAGGTATCAAAATACAAAAGTCTCTTATTTATTTATAGTTTCTCATAATTTCTTTAAGTTTATTTAAGGTAAGAAGAGCCAATGGTGATGAAGAGAACGTCACATGTTCGTCTGCTCCGCCTTCTGCTTTGTCTGATGTTTGTGATTGGTCTTGTAGAAGCTAGTATTCCAGGTCAGTTCACATAACAAGAGAATCACACAATCCTTAGCTTTTGCAATCTTTCATGTTTTGAAGTATAGGTAAAGATTAAAGTAAAATGAAAAATTGTTTAGATCATGAGTTTTACAATCTTTTGGCTCCTCCAAATTAGATATATGGATACTGTTTTTATACAATCATTGATATTCTTCAAATCCAGGAATTGAGAGAAAATAGTGTAGCGAATTTTTATCACTAATATTTCAATATCCTAATTATGAAATAGGTGGTGGTATGGGTCCAGAAATATACACTCCACCATCAGGATCATGTGGAGCTCCTATTGCCAAATACGATATTTCGTCCCAGGTACTAACCAAGAGACCACCACCATGTAGACGTCCTCGACTCGGAAACCAAGAAGATGTTGTGACCCTGACCCATGCCACACGTCCTTGAAATATATACAGGAACAGTACTCGATATATATGTAATGTTGTGTAAAGATTTTCAAAGTGATACATGGAGTGACTCCAATCTCGGTCATTACCAATTTTTTCACTATAGGGATTTACTAGATATTGCTTAAGCCTTTGAAATGTATTTAGACCGACAAAGAAAAAAACTGTGTCGCATTTATTAGCTTTGAACTGTGCATAACGGGCAATGAATATAATCGCATTTATCATAAAGAAAGAAAAAAATCAAACAAAAAGGCTGTTAGCTTTGCATACTACAATACCATACTACAATACTTGCCATGACTGTTGTGGAGTTTTCTTTGCCTAAGAATTCATGACTCATGAGTAGATGTTTCTGACTGTCTAGAAAATTAACGATATAGTCAAGGGCCAAGTTAAGTGAGAAAAAGAAATTTGTATCTTGACTCTAGTGATAGATAAGAGCTTAATTAGCATGGTAATTTGAACAAGCAAATTATTTGTAGTTTTATAATTTTTTTGTTTTGTTTTTCAAGACCATTTATGTGTGGATGTATAATGTGCTTCATGTACACTTTTATATATTTGAAATATATATTATCGCTTAATTTATGTTGTTTACTGTATATGAATATACAGTAAGATGTTAAACTTTTGAAAGTAAATATTTATAAGTAATTTCAGTAAGAATCTTTTCTTTTTGAAAAATGTCAAAATAGTAAGTCATGTTTATGATTTCAGTAATTTCAGTAAGATGTTAAACTTTTTCTTTTTTAGAAGATATAAATTTATTGTTGTGCCAAAATAATTCAATAACTTTTAGACTATGTAACTCGGTTTATTAGATGTAATTTATCTTGGTTTACTTCGGTTATTAGCTTGTATATATATACTACCACTCTTGTAACACAATTTACGGTTAATGAGATGAAACTTTATTTACTCTGTTCTTCTAATATGGTATCAGAGCACTGTCGTAACAAACTTTCTCCGGCGAAGTATCTTCAACTTTCCCGGTGACTTGTTCCGACTGATTTCTTCTCATACCGATCATCCTTAGATCGGATTCTTCTTCCGCTTTCATCTCTGATTTCAATTTCTCATTTCATCTCGTCGTTCTCACCCTCACTCATGGCGAAGAAAGGGATGCGAACGCGAAATCGATCTCCTACGACAATTCCGGTGTCTCCGACTGCTTTGCGACGAGCTCATTCTCCTATTCCAGCTGATTCCAGATCCGTTGGTGGCGATCGAAGAAACACTGGAAGTTATGTGACTCGTGACTCAGATGAAAGGATCTCCTCTGGACTTGAATCCATAGAAAGCTCTCACAGTCCATTCTTCTTACACGCTGCTGATCATCTAGGTTTATCTCTTGTCTCGCACAACCTTGATGGATCTAATTACAATAGTTGGAGTGTTGTGATGACGATTGCGTTGGAATCTAAGAACAAATGGAGTTTCATTGACGGATCTTTACCAAGACCAGATATATCTGAACCTATTTACAAGATTTGGAATAGATGCAATAGTATGGTCAAGTCTTGGTTATTGAATGTGGTGAATCAAGATATCTATGACAGTATCTTGTATTTTGATGATGCGGCTGAGATCTGGATTGATTTGAAGAAAAGATTTCATGTCAGCAATTTACCAAGGAAGTATCAATTAGAACAAGATATTCTCACCTTGCATCAGGGATCGATGGATTTATCCACATACTATACCAAGATGAAGACACTATGGCAATGATTAGCCAGTACCAGGTCACAGAAAATTTGTAAATGTAACTGCGGAAAGGTGGAAGAGTTATTGGAAGATGCAGAGACAAGTAGGATTATACAATTCCTTATGAGATTGAATGATTCATACGCCAACATTCGTGGTCAGATCATTAACAAGAAAAACAGACCCAGTATGAGTGATATCTACAATATGTTGGATCAAAATCACAGTCAGCGAACTGTTAACTCTGCTACTAAAGGATTTGTTGGATCTTCCTCACCACCATCTGCTTTTCAAGTGACTGCTAAAGAATCTATTGGTTCTAGTCAAGTTTATGAAGGGAGTGTGAACGCCAATGAATTATCAGCAGAGACCTCGTCATGTTTGTACTCATTGTGGAGCTATTGGTCACCTTAAAGAGAGATGCTATCGTCTACGGTTTCCCACCTGGCTGGACAGGAGGAAAGAAGAAATTCACTCAGTCATCTTCAGATCCTCAATCTTCTGTGGTTCTAGCTCCTGTTACATCTCAACAGAAGTCTGTTTTTACCACTACTCCGAGTACAAATTTGACTTCTCTGACTCTACAAGGCATCACTACCCCAATGGAGAAAGGTTCAGACCTTCTTGGCAAGAGTTTGAGTACAGAACAACTTCAAGATATCATTTCTTACTGTAGTGGACAACTTCACACCTCTAACATCACACCTACTCTAGCAGTATCTCAAGCCTCTAGTTCAACTTCCGTAACAAATACCTCACCGGTATCTGGTACATTTCTGACACTATATCATCCCACCTATTATGACATGCTTACTTCTTCACATTCTGGAAATGACATCTCTAGGGATTCTTGGGTTATAGATTCAGGAGCCACTCATCATGTGTCTAATAGTAGAGATAGGTTCTTAGACTTCCTAGACTTAGGCCCTGATTGGTAACGGTTGTTACTTATGGCTGTAAGGACTTTGACTTTAAAATTTTAGCTGCAGAGAATTTGGTTGTTGATGTTTTGACTGTAGAAACTTTTAAAGCTATAAACTGTTAAAATCTGATTGTTTACCAACAACTTTTAAAGCTATAGCTGTTATTTTTATTATTATTATAAGTATTAATAATAAATATATATTATGTCAGAAATTAATTTAATAAGATTTTAATGACAAAATAAATTTTATTAATGATAAATTAAAATTTTTAAAAATATAAATCAATCAAATATGAAATTTTGTTTGAAAACTAATTAAAAACAAACAACTATAAGAATAAGAAATAAATAATTGAAGTTGTAGACATCAATTTATTAACTTATTAAATTTTAAATAATGGAAAAAAAAAACTAGTGACGACTAGCCCACATAGCATTAGCAATCTCATCACGGACACCTTCCATGTATTGTCTCAAACTAACGTCTTGCTCCATCACATTTGGAAGTTCTTCCGCATTTGGGGCATGTACGCATTGTGATTGAAAATCAGGATCTTCAATATGTGTATTGCGAATAAAATTATGGAGGGCCATAGTCGCCACGACAATTTTTCTGATCGTTGCGATCTTATATCTCGCTTCATCTCTCACGACTCACCATTTTCGTTTCCATACTCCAAATGTTCTCTCAATAACAGATCTAAGTGATGAATGACGGTGATTGAACATTTCTTTATAACTTCTCTATGGTTGGTTTCTAAAACCAGATAGGTGATATCGTTCTCCTCTATATGGACAAAGAAATCCACGACGTAATGCATATCCTGAATCTCCAAGGTAATATTTACCATCAGGTGGGTGTGGAAAATCAGGATCACCTTCCATAGCAAGCGAGAGAACTTTGACATCATGTGCAGATCCGGGAATACCAACATAAATATATGTAAACATCATGTCTATGTTACATATTGCGAGGATGTTCATAGTTGTATCGCCGTGCCTATTCCAGTCTTTTTGTTTCTGTTGTCCAGAAACCATAACAGGTACATGTGTTCCATCAATTGCACCGATAAATCCTTTAAAATGTGGCCAATAAGGTCGGTGAGCTTGCAATTTTGGATGAACTTGCGTAAGAGCTGTAAGATTTGGTGCAAACATATCAGTGGCCATCAACACAACTGCATGAAGAACTTCATGAAATTTTCTGGAGATCGTCTCAGCTGAATGTCCGAATGTACGCATTGCATTCCTTTGTGTTATGTTATGTCCACACATGTGTAGAAACATAGCTACACTCTATTTGGCAGACATGTTAGAGGTGTCGTACAAACCATATTTTTCTTCGAGAACGCTGCATAATTTGCTAAAAACCTCCGGCCACATCCTTAACATATTTTGGCATTGTTGTGGATGACCATTGATCATATCATGAAGAAAATTACTTCCTCGGACTCCATCTGAACATAAAGGCCTCACGACTCTAATATCTAGATCATCTTCAAGCAATAAATCATCACCTTCTTCATCTTCAAGTATTTCCCATAATAATAATTTCTATATTAAAAAGAGGAAGAAACTTAGTAATCATATTAAAATACAAATCAATAGATTTTAAAATTGTGTCTTTGACATTACCTTACGTGAAGATGATGATGATGATGCCATAACTCTGAAATCTTTTACAAGACTGGTTTTTATTTAAAAATGAAATAGAGATACATAGTGATTTATAGGGTGAACATACGTAACTACAGTATTTATCACTTTTCAAGTGATTGTTTTCCTTAGAATTAGCTCGTAGATTGGCTAAAATTTAGTTGGTTTGTTGACAACTGACCGATCTACATGTGCTAAGTTTTTTGAGTCAACTCCATTTGAATATGAATCGTCTAGCCATATATTTACTTAATACATTAAAAAATACAAAAATTAATAAGTAAAGAAAGCTAAAAAGTTATTTTAATAGTAAAGAACGCTAAAATCTTATTTTTAAAAAAAAACTCCATGAAATAGAACTAATAAGAGTAAGACGTTGTTCGTTGCAGATAATTGAGCACAAGTTAATCGTTTGATAATCCTAGAACCATTTGTCGAGCTGCCTCATTATTTTCAATTAGGGTAATCACATCCCAATAGAAAGATGAGTTGTATTCGATATTAGATAAATGGTGTGTACGACGTACAGCTCTCTCTCTGTCATAACACATGGCTTCCCCTACAATTTTAATAGTCTCCGAACGTCTGTCATATGCCATCGAAATTTCAGTTTTTTCAGTGCTTCCTGAACCTTTACGTTTGCGTCTCACAGCGGTTTGATGCACTTTCTCTCTTTCAGTAGGGTTTTCGTTGTGTGGAGGTACATGAAAATTTTCTTCCTAGTCACCGCCCATGTCAGGTTCATCTACTTCGGTCTATGTGTCAGTCCCATAATCTTGCACTGGCACATACCCATCGGGACCATTTCCAACTACCCACCCGTCATTCGTTCCAATAATCACGTCTCTGAATATTCTTTCCAGCATATCAAGGTCTTTGAGCCCCTTTTTTGTATAAGACCAACTGCTACACCATATTCATGTAAATGACATACACCATCATATATATATTTTGTTATAACGTATATAATATTTGATTAAAGATTATTAAATACAATTTACCCTTTTTCGGTCTTCCAACCATTCTTTATCCATCTTGATTTCTCCCGTAGATTCATTGACATGAATTCCTGTTTTTTTTGCGTAACTTTTGGTATGTACTATACCACAATTTCAGACTGAGATAGTGATTATGAAAATTTTTCCAGGATAACTTATATCCTGTTGCCTGCAAAAATTTAGAAATTACTTCTTCTTTTCCTTCTTTTGTTAACAGTTGTTCTTTCCAATTTTCTTCCTCTTGTTGTGTGATGAACAATTCAAAAAAGGTATGGGTATTATTATCGGACCATATGATTTGTTTCTATGTTTAACAAAAAAAAAATGTATTAGCAAAACATGACATATAAATTTAGCAATAATGTTTTATAAGAAAAAAAATTTGTTCCCTTATGAGCTGATGCCATTCTGTAGAAACAAAAAAGTTCTAAATTAATTCAATGTTCCACATGCAATGAATATCTACTGAAACGTAAAAAGAAAAACATGTGTGGAGATTATAGTACCTGTTGGATTTGCAAGTTCTAAGAAAACACATATTTGTCACTCTATTTATAATGGTTTAAGTAATCTTCCAAAAATAGAATGTAACTATTTTTTTTAAATATCATGATTAAAAACAAACTAGTCAATATAAAATTTCGCTAACAATACACTTCAACAATAAATTAAAAGATAGTAATAATACCAATAGTCAATATAAAATTTCGCTAACAATGTTCTGATTTTTCTTTTGTTTTTGGTGATTGATTCTTGATTGATTATTCTACCAAATATCAATAGTGTCTTTTAATTGTTTTGAATGTTTTTTTTCTATTGAGTAGTTATATGAGCAGTCAAAAATCCATTAACCACTAATCAATGCATTGTTTGAATGTTCTTTTCTTATTAATGATATATTTCATAAACTCTTTTATAGTATTATTAGTGATGATGATGAAAAAATAAAATTTATTATTGAAATGGATCTTAAAAGAAAGAAAAAAAAATGAGAATAATTAATTTATAAAAATAAAATATATAAAATATTTATATATACTTTTGGATAGCTTTTAAATATAAAAGGGTGAAAAAAAAGAAAGCTTTAAAAATTATTTAATTTTAAAGCATGGGTTTTGACGCTTAATAAAAAAGGAGAAAACAAAGAAGAGAAAAAAATGACTTTTAAAACTTTTAAAAAAATTAAAAGCAAAAAAAGTTTGCTTGGCAAAAAATTGGCTGTCAAGGCTTTAAACATTTTTAAAGTCTTAAAAGTTGGTCACCAATCAGGGCCTTAGTCAATACCTTTGTGAATTTGCCTAATGGAACTACAGTGAGCATTGTCGGAATAGGTTCTGTGAAACTTAGTGATCAGATTGTTTTGTGTGATGTGTTGTTTATACCTGTGTTTCGTTTCAATCTTCTTAGTGTCAGTATGTTAACAAAACATTTGAACTCCATTGTCAGTTTCACATCCACTTCTTGCTTTAGTCAGGATCTTACTCGGGAATTGATGCTTGGCAAGGGTAGTGAAGTGTCCAATCTTTATATTCTTCAATCTGATGAAATGCATACTACTTTTAAAATTCAAGGTAGTGTTGATTATTCTTTAAAACCTTCTTGTTATTCTGTTTCAGTTATCAATTCTCATCTATGGCATACTCGTTTAGGCCATCCTTCTCAGTCTATAATTGATGTTATTTCTAATGTTTTACAATTACAAAAATCTCATAATAAAGAAAAAGTTCATCATTATGGCATATGTCCTCTTGCAAAACAAAAACATTTCCTTTTATTTCAAATCAAAATATAAGTTCTTCATCTTTTGATTTGACACATAGATATTTGGGGTCCTTTCTCTGAGTCTACTTATGATGGTTACAAATATTTTTTTAACAATTGTAGATGATCATAGTAGGGCCACTTGGATTTATCTTTTAAAAGCAAAGTCTGATGTCTTGACTGTTTTTCCTGATTTCTTGAATTTAGTTGAAACTCAATATAATACTAGAGTCAAAGCAGTTAGGTCTGACAATGCTCCAGAACTGAAATTCACTATTCTATATCTAGCTAAGGGAATAAAAGCTTATCATTCTTGTCCTGAAACCCCATATTAAATGTAGCTAGAGCTTTGATGTTTCAATCTCAAATACCTTTACAATATTGGGGGGATAATTTCATGACCGCAGTATTCTTGATAAATAGACTTCCTACTCCGGTTCTAGATAATAGGAGTCCATATCATCTTCTCACAGGTCATAAACCTGATTATAGTCAACTTAGAGCTTTTGGATGTCTATGTTATGTGTTAACTTCCCTAAAACAGAGAACTAAATTTGACCCTAGAGCTAGAGCTTGTATCTTTCTAGGCTATCCTACAGGTTTTAAAGGTTACAAATTGTTAGATTTAGAGAGTAATGTCATTTCCATTTCAAGACATGTCGTTTTTCATGAGGATATTTTCCCGTTTGTATCTTCTATATTGACAGAAGATACTCGGACATTCTTTCTGCATCTTCCTTCTCCTGCAAACCATGATTATTCTTTACATTCTGCACAATCATCTTCTGATACACTTCCTCACACTGAAGTGATATCTTCTGAGAATTCTTTGCCTTTGGCATTAAATTCTCGACGGCCTACCAAACTCCCAACACATTTGCAGGATTACTACTTAATTAGTACTTCATTTTCTACTCCTTATCCTATATCTAACTATGTCTCTTATAATAAACTCAGCGTTTCTTTCTGCTCTATCTTTCAAACTATTTCCCTTACTCTTGAACCCCATACTTATTCTGAGGCTAAGAAACTTCAAGATTGGTGTGACGCTATAGGTGAAGAGCTGAAAGCTATGGAACGAACAGGTACTTGGTTGGTTTGTCCTCTTCCACCTGGCAAGAAGGCAATCGGTTGCAAATATGTTTTCAAAATTAAACATAAGGCTGATGGTTCCATTGAGAGATATAAAGCGCGTTTGGTCGCATAGGGCTATACACAAGAGGAGGGAGTTGATTTTGTTGAAACTTTTTCACCAGTAGCTAAGATGGGTTTAGTGAGGATTCTTTTGGCTTTTGCAGCAAAACTGAACTGGCATCTCACACAACTGGATGTGTCAAATGCTTTTTTAAATGGAGAACTAGATGAAGAAATCTATATGGAGTTACCTCCTGGTTATGATGTTCCTGCAGATGTTTAAGGTGATGGGAAGTTAGTTTGCAGATTGAAGAAGTCAATTTATGGACTTAAGCAGGCATCTCGACAATGGTTTCTTAAGTTTTCTGCCACACTTTGTGCTCTGGGATTTCAGAAAACCCACACTGACCACACTTTGTTCTTGAGATTCACTGATAACGTTTTCATTGCTATTTTGGTGTATGTGAATGATATTATCATTGCCAGCAGTTGTGATCGTGTGGTTCCACTGTTAGCTACTCAACTTGAAGGAGATTTCAAGCTCAGAAACATTGGTGCTCCTCAATATTTTCTTGGCCTGGAGATTGCTCGCTCTTCCAAAGGTATCTCTATTTGCCAACGAAAATATGTTCTGGAATTGTTGGTTAATACAGGATTCCTTGGCTGCAAACCTTCATCTATTCCTATGGAGCCTAATCATCATCCTTTAGACAAAGACGATACTCCTATTTTACCGGATCCAGAAGAATCGTTGGGAAATTGCTATATCTTTGCACAACACGCCCAAACATCTCTTATGATATCGGTCTCCTTTGTCAATTCTCTAAGGAACCTAGAGAAATACATCTTCAGGTTGTTCACAAAGTTCTCCGATATCTTAAGGGAAGCATTGACAAAGGTCTGTTTTATTCCTCTGATCCGGATCTTACTTTGAAGGGATTTACAGATGCAACTTGGACAACTGGGAGGTCCACCTCGGGTATCGGTCAATGGCTTATGGCACAAATGAGTGGTTGTGGATTGCTAAACTGATGAAAGATTTGGGAGTCAAGACTCCCATTACGGCTTTACTATATTGTGACAACACGGCAGCTCTTCACATTGCCAAGAATTCTGTGTTCCACCATTTAGCATATAGCTGTATATGCGGCTTTATATGCGGGATATATACGGTAAATATATTTTACCAAAAATATATATAGATATGATAAATTATAAATATATTATATAAAAATAATTAAATATATATAATAAAAAACAAAATAAATATTAAAATCTGTGCAAAAATACTCATGAAATTGTCAAACCAATAGTATCAACCTTAAATTGTCAAAAAATACTCATGAAATTGTCAAAACTCAATAAACCAATTTTAATCTTCAAGTTCTTCTTCTCCGTCGACTTGTAGAATCTGGTCATCGTCAGACTCGCAATCAATATCATCAAGTTCTTCTTCATTGTCGGATATGAAATCATCCTCATCATTTAACTCTCTAATTTGATCTGCATCATCAATTTTTGATCGAAATGGTTCTTCTTCTCCTATATCACCTTGTAAATCGAATTGTGAGTCCTCTCTATCATTGGAAATCCCATCAACTAACCATGATTGAGCATTAACAGCATGATTCGCAACCAATATATCAACATTATTCTCCTTTTGTCTCTTCCTTTGGTTCATCAATCTTAAATTGAATTGGACATACACAAGATTGTTCATTCGACTTACAGCAAGTCTGTTTCGTTTCTTTGTATGTACCTACATATAATAGTAGACAGCAATATAAATAAACTGAACCACTGAACTATATGCATAAAAATCAAGGTAATTGAAAATTAGAGCAAAATAAAGTCTAACCCCTTCAAATATACTCCAGTTTCGTTCACATCTGGATGAACTTGTAGTCAAAGCCAAAATTCTCTTAGCCATTTTTGCTAAATTAGGAACAACATTTCCATATGTTTCCCACCAATAAACTAAAATTGTAAAATATAAACCAATGTAAATGAGCTAAGTAAATAAGTGATATGGTCGTGATGGAGTAGAACTACGTAAATAAATGAACTAAGTAAATAAATGAGCTTGTGCTCTGTTTTTTAAAACATGTTTGTGGTCTGCTCTGTTTTTTAAAACATGTTCGTGGTCTCCTCTGTTTTTCATGCTCTTGCTCTCTTTTTTAAAAACATGCTTTTGCTCAGTTTGAAAAATAAGTGAAAGAAGAGTACCTGGATCATAATCTTTTCTGGCAGCCTAGGATGGCCCATGGTTTTCCAAAGTTCCCTTCTTTATTTTTGTAAATTGCCAGTTCAGAGTTGATGACTTGACATTGTGTGTTGACATCATTGGGGAAAAATGTAGAGACACACTTAAAGACTGCATTTGATACCTCATCACTGTTGGCTTGGCTTGAATCTTTATATAAGTAGTATGGGTTCAACAAATAACTTGTCAGATGCAAAGGATTGTCAAGTCGACCATTAATCTTTTCTTCAATGATACTCAATATCGGCTTAACATTTTTTTCCACATGTTTTAATCCATCACTGATCTTTTTCTTTCCTTCTATCAGTTCTCCATGCAGAAATCCCATTGTAGGCTTCTTATCTCCATCAACAAGTCGAAGCAGTTTGACCAATGGTCCAAAAACTTTCAAGCACATTATCACCCCATTCCAAAATTTAACACTCATCATTGTGTTAAATGCCTTGATTCCTTTGGAATGTTCGATCATTTGCAGTTTCTCCACTCACCGCTAGAAAACATGGCTGCTAGTTGATACCTCTTGTCCAAGAGACTTTGCAAAGTAAGAAATGATGATGCAAATCTAGTAACACCAGGTCTCACAATCTCTGTCCTATTTGTGAATGTTCTCATCAACGCCAATGTCTTATGATGAGCATATATGAATATTGTGAAGTCTTTCGCCATCTGAATTGTGCCTTTGAACTTTGTGAGTTTCGATATGCTTTCAAGCATCAAAATGATGGAGTGAGTCGCACATGATGTCCAAAATATACTCGGTTTGATCTCTTTCATCATTCTTGTCGCAGCCATATTGTTAGCAGCATTATCAGTAACCACTTGAACTACATTCTCTTCACCAATCTCCTCAATGCAGCCTTTGAACATACTCAAAAATATATACACCTGTATGAGCCTCATCTGAACTATCTTTAGATGAGCGAAACATTGTACCTCCTTTGCAATTAACACACAAATTCATGATACTTCTCCTTTTTCGATCAGACCAAGCATCTGTCATAACCGTGCATCATTCTTCTTCCACTCTTCATCTTGTGGTTTCAGCAAACCATGAACTCTATCAACCTCTTCCTTAAGTAAAGGCTCTCGAAGTTGGTGTTGACTTGGTGGTGTGACTCCTGGACCAAATTGTCCTATAGCTTCAACCATTAGCTTAAACTCATTGTTTGCTATGGTATTGAAAGGAACCCCTGAAGCATACATCCACATAGCAATATGTTGCTGAACCTTGTGTAGCTTCTCTTTCCAAAGAGCATCATTGATATTTTGTTGCCTAGTTGGAAGAGGTCTAGATTCTGGATTGATGTTTGTTGCAAACTTATCCATTGGACCAAGTGTCCTTTGCATTTTTCTTGAACCCATTTCTTCAAGTTCAATCACATCATCCATATCTCCACTGCCATGAACATTAACTGTCTGTCGCAGCTCATCATCTAGAGTTACCTTCTTCTTCTTCTTCTTCTTCTTTGCTTCCTCGATAGCAGTCTTGCACTTCTCTTGATCATCCTTTGATGATCTTGGACAAGCAGAAACGTTTCCAGGAATTTTGGCAATGTGTTCTTTTATCCTGTAAGCACCTCCTAAAAATTCTTTCTCACACAATTTGCATTTAACTTTGTCAAGATTCTTCGAATCAGACAACATTCCATATTCCCAAGCAACATATTTCGAGTTTCTCTTCAAAACTGTTGAATCTGATGCTCCACTAGGTTCCTCATTCAAACCAGAATCCATTGGAACTTGAATAATTTTTGCAAAAAAATTACAAAAGACAAATATTTGTAACAATGCTTCGTAACACTGCTTCACGGAAGCTCTGTTTTACGTTTTCAAAACAGAGGAGTTTTGATATCAAAGCAGAGTTTTGCGATATCAAAACCCAATACTCAAACATAGTTTAACATATTAAGAATTATAGGTCTCTAATCATCAAGACAACAATGATAGATGATAAAACCAAAAAAGAAAGATCATATGATATAGTATAATCAAAATAAAAGAAAAAAGAGAAGGAGAGTAAATCAAACCTGAACTCTCTGTATATTGAATGAACTTTGAAACCACCAACCTAAGTGTCACGACAGTAGAAAAAAACGATAAGAAAGCTTAGGGTTTTATCAATTTATGGGTTTACAGTTTGAATGAAGGTTAAAAAGAAAAACGTATCGTATATACGATAACCGTATAGTCGATCGTATAAATGCCGTATAAGCAACCGTATTCGACCAAGCCGTATATATTAAACGCTTAGACAAGAAACGTTATACTGGGTCACCGTATATACGCCCGCCCAAGCCGTATTTTAGAACACTGCTCTCGCCTCCTCTTTACCTAATCAGTTTCAAAGTTATTATTAAGGGTCTCGTTTTAATATTATGGTGATTTTTTTTGAACTTTCATACACTTAAGATCTCAAAAAAGGAAATTCATACAATTTGAAGCTAAGATACTATAATGGAAATAACTATAATGATTCCATGAGTTATCTAAAGGATGCTCAACTTTAAGAAACTTAAAATGTTTGAAAAAATCTTTTGTAACCACAGCGGATTCAAACTTGAAGACCGGTTTAGTAAAATCTTTGACCACAGGGTGGTCGTCATAGATGGTTCGCAAAAACACGCATAAGAGCTGTTATTTCAATCTTATGTATTAGTTTTAGATGCAAAACTTTCTAAAATAATTTACATTCTATATATTGAAAATTATGTGATAGATTTCACTCACTACATTAAGTTCTTACATAATCCGATGTTTTCTTCTTATAAAAATTGAATTTCAATATTTTTTTTTCTAGTTTAAACTTAAAACAAAACTATACAATAAAAATAATCTTCACTATCCCTTCTTTTTCTTTTCTTCAGGAAATGCATATATTATTTCTTTATTCTAAGAAATGCATTCTTCTGTCCACATAAGTAAATCTGAAATAAATTATTACTTTTCCTAATATGAACCCCAAAAAGAAAAGTCATTATGCTACGAATGCTTAATAGCTGATTTTCTTTTGTATTTTTAGTTTAGTATATATGTCACCTTTAAAAAAATTTAAGGATCACAAATTCCTAAAGACCTAATGAAAAAAAATAATCAAATTACATCAAATTTCAATAGACACTTTCAAATAATATAATATAATCAATAAACCATATTTTAGAAGTATTTAAAAAACAAAAATTAAAACATTGGATTTTGTCCTTTTAACATAAATATGTAATTACAATAAATATCATATTAATAAACTAAAAGGATATCAGAGCGAGAATAATAAACCTAAAACAAAAAAAAATTGATAATTTGTCTCCGCTTCTTTTGTTTGGATCTTGCGTCGGGTGAGGAGTAACGCACCCACCCACACACACACACACACTTGTTGATTTCAATCGATAAAAATGGCGCAGAAGCTTAACTTGACTCATCTCTCCGTCCCTCCGGTCACTCACCGCTCTAGTTTCCCCTCCACCTTCACCTTCGGCGTTGCCACTTCCGCTTACCAGGTCCCTCTCTTTCTCTCTTTCCCTTTAACCCTCCAAGATCTGGATTCTTATCTTCTTCTTTCTAGTTTGTTTCCGCTTCGTCTTCTACTTCTCTTTCGTACCAATGCCTTGATTCACTTTGATTTTCTGGAAAATGTTGATTCCGGAATTGAAGGACCAATCGGATTTAAGAAGATTAAGATGTTGTACAAGTTACAAATCAAATTAGTTGTGTTGTTCACTGACCTAAGTGTTATTTGATGGTGGTTTTGTAGATTGAAGGAGGCTGGAATGAAGGTAAGAAAGGGCCAAGTATATGGGATAAGTTCACTCATCTCGAAGGTTTGTGGTTTCCTTCTTAGCTTATCTATCCTCATGTCAAATGATGAAAACTAGTTTGATTAACACTGTTTGTTTCCTTTTTTATTTAGGGAAGATTCTTGATGGAAGTAATGGTGATGTTGCTGTGGATCATTACAACAGATACAAGGTTAAGTAAAGCTTAGAGTGGTAATATGTATGATGATCTTCTTATGGTCTGCATCTTTCTTTGCTAATAATATTGTTAAATTTTTAATGGTTTCGCAGGAAGACATTGAACTTATAGGACAATTAGGATTTGGTGCTTACAGATTTTCCATATCCTGGTCTCGCATTTTCCCTGGTAGGTGTAGGTTCAACTATATTGTCATTTAAACTTGCTACTTTTTCATTTATTTGTGTCCGTTTTAATTAAAATCTAGTTAAACTATAGTGTGAGATCGCTTCTCATTCATTTTTAGTTACAAATCGTTTTGCCCGTTTTGTGTGTGTTTCAGTTAACTAATCATCTCTCTCTGTTTATACTTAAATCTCCATGTCCCCAATCATAGTGTAGCCCATGTCGAAGTTGTTGGAAGGTGGAATTTTCCTTTTAGAACCTTCATCATTTGATCTCTAATTTTGGGGAATCATATTGTTTGACTCTTCATCTTTGAAATGATCGGTATTTTCCTATGAGATCCAGGATATTCGAAGCCGTGGGGTTCCCTTAAAAACTTGAAATCTTGAGTTCCTTTAGCATTGATGCATGTGGCCATAAGTTAGTATACAAAGGAATTGTAAACCAGTATTTGTTTTTGTGTTCTAGACTTCATGTAAAAATATAAATGTTTACTGACTAAAGGGTGTATTGTCTTTTCTTTGTCATTTGTTCTAGATGGCTTGGGGACTGAAGTCAATGAAGAAGTCATCGCTTTCTAAAACAATCTTATCAATGGACTTCTTGCAAAAGGTATTTACTTTAACTGGAATGAGCTTCTTCATCTTCGTGTTGATGATACTTTCATGAGATGATTAGTATTGCAGGTATTCAGCCATTTGTAACTCTGTACCATTGGGATCTCCCATCACATCTCCAGGAAGCAATCGGAGGTTGGACAAATATGAAAATTGTGTAAGTAGTAAACATGCTATTTCAATTTACGTATAAAAAAGGATAAACACACTTATTATTAGGAGTATTGTGTATGATCCCTTTCTTGTGCAAGTTTTAGTGGGGCTGATTATATTTAGTCTCACATCACCATGATTTAGTTTATGCTTCTGAGGGCTATTATCTTTCATTTTTATTGTATGAAGCCTTCCCCTATCTAAAATAAGGAATGCGGCACTTTTCATAGAATTTATTGTTTTGACATTAAATTTTCTTCACGTGCAGCGATTATTTTGGCCTATATGCAGATGCTTGTTTTGCAAATTTTGGTGATAGAGTGAAGCATTGGATCACATTAAATGAACCTCTTCAAACCTCAGTGAATGGACACTGTATTGGTATATTTGCACCTGGAAGAAACGAGAAGCCCTTGATCGAACCATATTTGGTTTCGCATCATCAGGTTTTGGCTCATGCAACTGCTGTTTCCATATATAGAAGCAAGTACAAGGTACTGTAATTATTGTGGTTAAGGAACCTAATTTTTATTTATTATACGTAGACCTTTGGTTATGGGAAGATGCATCAAGAGCTTCATTATTTATCTAGGAAAATCAAGGTGGACAAATCGGTTTGTCAGTCGATTGTGAGTGGGCGGAGCCAAACTCAGAGAAACTGGAGGACAAGGTTGCTGCTGATAGGCGAATTGACTTTCAACTTGGATGGTATGTAGGATATGAAATCAGTGCTTTCTTAATCATTAAGATTTGGAATGGAATCGTATTGATGATGTGTTGAGCTATAAATGTAGTGGCTGGACATAAATTCTTGAAATTTTATAGTAAATAGTTTCTGCGTTCTAGGTTTAGTAGTTTATGATTTTTGATAGTAGTTATCATATGTGGAGATCCGTCATTGATTTATATTTTGTAATGGTAGCTAGTCCCGAGCATATAATCCACTTATTATATTCTACTGTTTCCAAGGGTGCAGTCAAATCATACATAGTCTTTGAATCTTTGTGTGTGATACTTCCTTTCTTATTAAATGAGTAGTCACTGTATAATAGCCTTTTCATATATGTTAAGGTTGCGTAAATGTCATTATTGCTTAAGAAAGTGATAAATATCATATAAATTATTTGCTAACTATCCGTCAAATAATTTGCGCACTTGCAACTATATATCATTCCTTGAAATGACAAATTAAAGTCCTTTGCAGGTTTTTGGATCCTTTGTTTTTTGGAGACTATCCTGCAAGTATGCGCCAGAAACTTGGAGACAATCTTCCTAGATTTACTCCGGAAGAAAAGGAGTTAATGCTTCAGAACTCATGGGACTTTCTTGGCCTAAACCACTACACTTCGAGGTTTATTTCTCATGTCTCAAACAAAGAAGCTGAAAGTGACTTTTACAACGCACAAGAAATGGAGAGGGCTGGTAACAAAGACAAACACTGAAATTACTTTTACTACTAGCATTTTCTTATTAATTACTTCCTAATAATTATTCTCTCTTCTTTTCTATGCGCAGTTGAATGGGAAAGTGGGGAGCCAATAGGTGAAAGGGTAAGAACTCTCGTCTTAGACTCCACTAAATCTAATGACTATATTAACTCTTACGCACATGTACTAAAGACAGGTATGAATGAGCTAGTAATCAACTGAACAATGTATCCAATTACAGGCTGCTTCGGATTGGCTTTATGTTGTGCCTTGGGGAATCCGAAAGACTTTGAATTACATCAGCAAAAAATACAACCAACCTCCAATATATGTTACTGAGAATGGTATCTACCTATCTTTATAATTCTAGTGTTCAGTTTAATATGGTACAATGCATAGTTTGGTTAAGAGGACCAGAACAGTTTTGTTGGCATTAAACAAGAAATATATATGGTCATATCGAACTTCAATTTTATATATCCTGAGGTTTAGATCTCTTGGTCCAACACAACAGGTATGGATGATGAAGATGACGGATCTGCCTCTATTCATGATATGCTCGACGATAAGCTTAGAGTTGCCTATTTCAAGAGTTACCTTGCCAATGTCTCTTAGGCTATCAAGTGAGTGAATATTTTTCCCTTCTTTCATATGTTTACTAGCAAAAAATACGTAGGAAACAGAGATATAGGCAATTTGTAGAAAATTATCAAGTAATTTGCATTATAGATTGAGGTAATAATAGTGTAAGCGTTTTGTAAATGACGAAAACTGAAACAGAGATGGAGTGGACATAAAGGGATATTTTGCATGGTCGTTGCTGGACAACTTCGAGTGGGCGCAAGGGTACACCAAGAGATTCGGTTTAGTATATGTAGACTACAAGAACGGTTTAACCCGTCACCCAAAATCATCTGCGTATTGGTTCATGAAATTTCTGAAAGGTGATGAAGAAAACAAAGGTAAAAAGGACTGAAAACAGAAAAAGGAAAACCAAAGCTACTACTACTTCATATACACGAATTCCATTGTGATGTTATAACTTTTGTACCAAATAGATAAATTAGTTGATGATGATGGTATATAGCTATAACAAACCTAATGGCTTGGGCTACTCTTTCGTTTCAAACTCATTTTCTGATATGTTTTCGATCTTATTTCACCCAACATATGCAAACTCAAGTACGTTGTTTTTTCTTCTTACTCGGGGCGTTTCACATGAAAATATTGTTAATGTTATAAGAACCACTTGAGTTCAACTGGCTTAAAAGATGTGTAGATTTACTGGATTTAACAATGTGTAAGCGGTTGGGACTGTTGGTGTTTGCAG
Organism: Camelina sativa; assembly: GCF_030686135.1. Taxonomy (NCBI): domain Eukaryota; kingdom Viridiplantae; phylum Streptophyta; class Magnoliopsida; order Brassicales; family Brassicaceae; genus Camelina; species Camelina sativa. Next base: position 25,002,437 of record NC_141890.1, on the reverse strand, counting down.
AAGCAACTGTTTATTAGGAATTTACGATTATAGACATCATGAAATGGGTGAATGTGCAATAGAATCGTGACGGTTGATAGCGAACTCGGTAGTGATTTAATGAAAATTACTAAGATTTTAACTATATAGTTTTCCATAACTATGCTGTCCGTCTGCAAAAAAATCTTCCTTGGTGAAGCTCTCTCATTCACCCTTTTTTAATAGCCAATCAAAATTTGTCATGTTCATCTTTACATTTTTTATTAACGAACTTTAATATCAGTTTAAGTATAAATAATAGTTTGAGTTTAGTTTTTACAATTAAACAAAAATATATACAATATATCGGTTTGAGTTTTTTAAAAAGTTATTAGAGTTTAGATTTTACAATTAAACAAAATTATATGTCGATTTGGGTTTATAAAACAAATTAGAGTTTAAATTTTACAATCAAAATTTGTCATGTTCATCTTTAGACTTCTTATTAACGAACTTTAATATCAGTTTAAGTATAAATAATAGTTTGATTTTAGTTTTTACAATTAAACAAAAATATATACAGTATATCGGTTTGAGTTTTTTAAAAAGTGATTAGAGTTTAGATTTTACACTTAAACAAAACTATATGTCGATTTGGGTTTAAAAAACAAATTAGAGTTTAAATTTTACAATTAAAAGAAATTATATGTCGGTTTGAGTTTACAAAAGAGTGGTTAGAGTTTAGATTTTATAATTAAAAGAAATTATAATTTGGTTTGGATTTATAAAAAAATGGTAAGAGTTTAAATTTTATAATTTTAAAAGTAAAAATAATGTTAGGGTTTATGAAATTAAATTTCATATTTAGGTTTTTATTTATTTATTAAACTACACCATGTTGATTTATTTCAATTACTTGTTTTTTTTGTCAATATTTTGAGCTGAACATGTTACCCATTAGCCAAATCCCTACATTTGTAGAGAGGGGAGACTTGATTCCTGGTGTGTGATGGTTCTTTCTACCGTTGTACTTACCATATGCTACTGAACTAATATCACTTCACAAATTGTTTTATTTATATAATATTAATTATTTTAATATATTTAATTAGATTTTATGACAAATTTTGAATGGAAAATAAGGTCTACGCAACTAGTAAAGAAAAATTCAAGTGTTAACTATGTAAATGTAGGTAAAACTACTTGATCAATGAACATATTCACTATTTGCTTCGTTGATTGATCGTTTCTTATCAATCAACGGCTGGGCCGAATTATTGCCACGATAGATTTACATAGCTTCAGGTGGACCTAATTACTACGATAAAAGCCGTTGGTTGATAAGAATGGAACTGTAAATATATAGTTCTTAGACACAAAGATCCGATACACATGGTATACGAGAGAACCTTTATAGCACATAACTACAAACATCAATCCCCCTTCAATAACCCATCATTGCTTCAGAGGAACAAATATAGTTAGTGCTAAACCTGACAATGTTTTAAGAGTACATTTGCATATGACCCAGCCCATCTATTTTATTTTATTTTAACTTAAACCCAATGTTCTAAAAATTGGCTTAAGCGGCGCCAACTAGGCGGTGTCCTCTCGTTCTATCCTAGAGTTTTAGGAAAAACCAATAAAAAATTAAAATTATTTATTTATTTATTTATTTTTGACAACAAAGTACAAGTTCAGCTCAAACGAGCCAATTGGTAGGAAAAACTTTCACATAGGTAATTTGATGCGACTCCACTCTAGCGCGTCGCGCCAGTCTGTCCGCTCTACCATTTTGTGATCGAAGAATTAAGACTATAGAAAATGATAGGAACTCCATCTTGTCTTCTTCAATAACGTCCAAATATGTCTTGAAAGCAGGCCACTCAGAAGGCGAAGACACCATCTTCACCAAATCAGAATAGTCCGTGAAAAAATTACTTTTTCATTATTCGCACCAATCATACACCGCATTGCCCAAATGAGAGCTTCCACTTCAGCATGGAGGGGGATAAGCTCCGGCGAGAATTTGATGCACCCATAGTGGGAGATTCCCCCTCAGGAGAAATGCAAAACCATCCTCGGCCAATAAACTGATCCGTCCCTTTCCAAGATCCATCCACAAAATAGCGGTGACTGGTTCCCATAGTACCAGGGATCGGCCGAGAGCCGGCTAGAGAAGAGGGTCCCAGAGAATCCTCTTGTGCCGAAACCAAAGCTTGGCTTCCTCCTCCACTATTTGTAAAATCGCTAAAGGATTTGAGTCCAAATTACTAAAAATTTAATCATTTCTAGCCTTCCAGATATACCAAAGAATCCACGGAAAAATATCCACCGAAGGAGTCTGCTGAGATCTCTAGAGTAAATGATCCGTGTTTGCATAAATTGAGCTTGAGGATGTCGAAAATGGGGATAAAGCCCACACCTGCCAAGCCGGGGGACATAAGAAAAGGGCATGATAGATTGTCTCCTCCATCGCGCCACAACGTGCACACTCCAGATCACAACTCATACCACGTCGCCGTAAATTAGCTGTAGTAGCCACACAACCCGTAATAGCTTGCCACAAAAAATATCGAATTTTTGGTGGACACCGAAGCTGCCAGACAAATGCCTGTAGTGGAATAATATTGGGACCAGAAACAGATAAAACAGCCTCCGGTTTCTGACACAAGGCCTTATACCCAGATTTAACGGTGTACAAGCCAGATTGTGTCAAATGCCAATCCAATCTATCCGGTGTGTTAAGATTACCAAGAGGTAAAGCAGAAATAAGGCTAACATCCTCCGGCTCGAAAAAGGCCGAAAGCCACGCCAGATTCCAGGAGTGCGAGCTCCTGTCAATGAAAGTTTCAACTCTTAGCGAAGGATTGACTGGCAATCCCGAACGCAATGCTAGATTAAAAAATTGATTTCGACCCATGGCAAATGTCTATGTTGCCCTAAGACGGGCTTGTATCTAGGCGTTTGTAAAGACCCAAGCATTGCAATTTTCTTCTAATCGCACTGGTTTAGGCGGTTTGTTTCGGGAAAAATTGGTGTTAGCGGTCAAATCGTTTGGTTTATATTTTTGATTCCGCCTAGACTCTGATTTATTTGCGTAGGCACTAGGTCCTATCGACGGTCTAAAGAATTTTTTAACATTGTGGAGACGTATTACATATATATAGAAACTTGGGTCCAAAATTTTTTGTTCCGAAATAAGAATTTAATTTAATTTGTGCACAAAAAAAAAGGGTTCAGTTTCTAAGAAATCTGTAATATGAGAGCCCTTTTTGTTTGTGCACAAAAAAGAAAGAAAATTCAGTTTCAGATCTGTAATATGAAAGCCCTTTTTGTTTTTTAGCTCATATATAGCCATCCAAACCATTGACAGTGCCTGGTTCGTGTCGAAGAAGAGTGTGTCCTACTAGCAGATCAAACTGTATATATGGAACCCGTCAACTAGTGAACAAATATTGAAAAGTCACCAACACTAAATGCGTAGAAGATAAGATCAGTGTTTTTGGGATATTTAAAAATCAGAGTTATAAATAGATAAATGATCCCATATGTTTTCAGAAGTAGTAATTTATATGTTTCTCAAAAACAAGTAATGGAACCAGTACGCACATGAACTATCTTATTTTAGATACGTGTGGTCCATTACGTTTGAACAAAATCTCTGCATTGTACTTAAGTGGTCACAGACACGGACCGTAACGCCTCATGTATGGGAGTCACGTTCATGCCAAATGCGAATATTATTTATGCACAAGGATATATATACATAAGTAGGTGAGCACAAGGAGATTTATTTATTCATTATTACAACTAATCTATATATATAAATTTAACTTTGCTCACTTCTCCTTTCTCCATATCAGCATCCACCTAATCAATTTTTTTTGCATAAAAAAGTACTATTTTTAATATTCATTCATTACATATTTATTATTTATAATTAATAATAATAAAAAAAATAAATAAAAAACGAATTAACTAAAATTAATTAAATTTTAAAATAGTATAAACAATAATATAATTTTTAGTCAATAATAAAAATAATCTATATATATAAAGTTAACTTTGCCCACTTCTCCTTCCTCCACATCAGCATCCACCTAATCATTTTTTTTTGCATAAAAAAGTACTATTTTTAATATTAATTCATTGCATATTTATTATTTATAATTAATAATAATAAAAATAAATAAAAAACAAATTAACTAAAATTAATTAAATTTTAAAATATTATACACAATAATATAATTTTTAGTCAATAATAAAAATAATAACTATCTAAAAATGAATTAAGTAAAATAAATGAAAAATTTAAAATAGTAAAAATAATACTATAAATTTGTTTTAGTAATCATGTTATTATTAAAACTATAGCCAAAAATGATTATATTCCAAAATTTATAATGGGTTAATGAGTTTTAGAATGTAAGTAAGATTTTAATGCATGGTGGAGTAAAAAAAAACAAATTATGTAATTGTATTTATAAAAATCTAAACATGAAAATAAAATTGAAGTGAAACATTAGTTTCTAAGAAACATATACCATAAAGATTTATTATTAAATTTTTACTTATAAGAAAGAAAAGATTACTTAACTTAACTTAACTTAAAAGTTTTGATCTAAAACAAAGACATTGTAAGGGGCACACTTTTTTTTGGGAAAAATATGAAAAAGAATTTTGAAAAAAAATATCTATCTCAAAAAACAAAATCAATGGTTAGGAAATATAGAAAAAATGATATGTAAGCCGTTACAAAAAGTGGCATGTGATTTGTGTAAGGTATATTATCAACTGGAGCTACAATATTATAACATGATATTATACATATATAACAAATATAATATATATATATATATTAACAAATGCTTTTAACCCAAAACATTGACAAAAACAACATATTTAAAGTACACTATGATGATTTTGAGAAGACGAAGCTGGGATTGCATCACAAAATTAACATCTGCAAATAATATATGAAATTTTAGAAAAATATGTAACTTGAATTAGTGAAATGATATTCATTGTGGGGTTTAAACGTTTAATCATTTAAGCATTCTTAACTTAGTCGGAAATTCTATTATGGCAGATGATGCATTTGGACAACCTCATTGTAGCGACATAGCACTAAAATTGTTTATGAAACTTTGTATATTCACATTTATTGTAGGATATCGACATGTTTAAATGGTCTCTATAATTAGGTCAACGATCGACAATGACGTTAGAACTTTTAAAATTGTGAATATGGAATGAACTCTTTTAAAGATAAAAGGTCAGAAAATTGTCGATAATATTATTGCGACAAAAGACAATATATGTTATATATAGATTAGTAAAATAAGTACGGGTTTATATATATTTATCTTTTAATCTTCAAATTATATTCATATTCAATGATTCTTATTGATAAATTTTTTAACTAAAATTTCACATAAAATCACAAATAAATATAACAAAAAAATATTATCTTTAAAAATATATATGTTGTATATAACTGAGTAAAGTAAGTTTAGTATTTATATAGATTTATATTCAAAAATTGAAATGATTATATTTGAGTTTAATAATTTCTATGGATAAAAATATTTTAAATTAAAATGTGTCCCTGGGTACAAATTGTAGTTATAAAAAAAAAATTAGAAAACGGAACAGGAGAGGAGAGAGAGAGAGAGGAATAATAAATTAACTTAATTAAGGCAAAAAAAAAAAGAAAAAAAAAATGAAAATAGCTTCTTCTTCCCCGATTCTCACCGTTGTCTCCAGCTCTGGCTCATTGGTGAGTTGACTAAATCTATGATCATCTTCTCTCTTTAAATCTCAAGTTTTTTTTTTTTTCTGTAAATTTCTTGGTTCCACTCTTCTTATCCGACAACCCAGTAAGTCATTTTTCCCAGTTTATTCAATCCCAAAATCGAATCATAGGATCTTTGGAATATGAAAGATATGATCTTTGGGTTATTGTGTTTATTATTTATGTTTTGGGTTACGAAAAGTTTCAGTCTTTTTTCGATTTTGTTTTGTTGCGGGATCTGATAAAGACTCTTCCTTTTTTTTTTTTTTGTTCAGGATCCGAAAATTAGTGGATCATCACTTGGATCTCGAATCCTTCCGTCTACTCAAAGGTGAGTTTTTTTCTTTTTTTTTTCTGTAGAAATTTAGAAAGTATGGGAAATGGTGCTTGGGAACCCCCTGCTATAGTGATTATAATAATGATATGATGATGATGTTTAATGGTGTTTATATTGATATGATGATGGTGATGATGGCCATAAATAGGGATAATGATTCAGGGTTTAGGGGTTTTAAAATCTTTATTGTGTTATGATTGATATTTTGATGAGTTGTGTTATGGTCTTGATGGTTATTTATTAGAAGAATAGCTGTCCTTTGAGCTGCATTGGCCACCACCCTATGGAGTATGAACTTTTCATGGTCTTTTTTGAATGTTGAACATGATTGCTGTTTTTTTAGATTAACCAGTCTTGGTAAATTTTTCAGAATATTAAAAGCTTGGACTTGTTTTTCAGACTTTTAGATTTGGTTGCTTATTTCTTTAACTGTATTCGTTATGAAGCAGTCCTTTCGTTAGCGTAATTGTTTGAGTGTTGTTTGTGTCTTCCTTAATTAGTGTTTGTAACATTGTTTGAAGTTGATGTTTTAGTCTAAAAGACTTTTCCCCTGTAGGTGAGTATGGAAGTGTTTCTTTTATGTCTTGAGTTCTTACAGATTTTGGATTTTCTAATTTGGATCATTTTTGGTTTATCATTGGGTTGTTTTGCTGGCTTGCTAACAAGGACATTTTTGGTTCAGTTAATATTAAAATAGGTCAAGACATTTGTCATTGTGGTTTCAGTTTTCTAAGTTATTATTGTGTGTGTATAATAGATCATCCCCATCGGACAATCTTCTACTCCGTAGGACAATGTCTTCCAATTACCTGAGGCATGTCGAGTCCATGTCCCAGCTACCCTCAGGTGCTGGTAAGATCTCTCAGTTAAACGCCGTCGTTTTAGGAGAATCCCTTGCATCCGAGGAGAATGATCTCATCTTTCCCAGCAAGGAATTCTCCGGCCAGGCTCTTGTTTCCTCCCCTCAACAGGTATATCTTCCAACATCAATTGAGTCGTGAATCAGCACACCTCGTCTTCTCTACTTGCTTTAATGATTTGTAAATTAATTGATCTTCTTGTTATTTGCGTGCAGTACATGGAAATGCATAAGAGGTCGGTGGAGGACCCTGCTGGTTTTTGGTCTGACATTGCGTCTGAATTTTACTGGAAGCAGAAATGGGGTGACCAAGTGTTTTCAGAAAATCTCGATGTCAGGAAGGGTCCTATTCGCATTGAGGTGGATATTTTTCTTCTCTTTTTCCTTTCCTAATCCTTTCTCTACTCTATTCTCTGCATATCCTATGAGAAAATGTTTTCGTCGTGTTGACATGTCTGTAATCTTGTATGACCAGTGGTTCAAAAGGGGAATCACCAATATTTGCTACAACTGTTTGGACAAAAATGTTGAAGCTGGTTTGGGTGATAAAATAGCCATGTACTGGGAAGGGAATGAAATCGGGGTAGATGCTTCCTTAACTTATTCTGAGTTGCTTCAACAAGTTTGCCAGGTATAATAAACACTGTTGTTTGTCCTCTCCAACCACCTCTAGAGCTCTTCTTTCTCATTAAGTTTCTGGTACTGCGTTTTGCCTTGTCCTTGGTGCTGCAGCTTGCTAATTACTTGAAAGATATTGGAGTGAAGAAGGGGGATGCTGTCGTAATTTACTTACCAATGTTGATGGAACTTCCCATCGCTATGCTTGCATGTGCACGCATCGGAGCTGTTCATTCGGTAACCTGTGAAAATTGTACATTTGTCTAGAATGCAACATTTACCTAATTCATTAACACAAAACAAGTTTTCCAAAATTAATTCAATTCTCCCCCAGGTTGTTTTTGCTGGATTTTCTGCTGACTCTCTTGCTCAAAGAATCGTTGATTGTAAGCCAAAAGTAATACTGACTTGCAATGCTGTTAAAAGAGGCCCTAAGACTATAAACCTTAAAGCTATTGTTGATGCTGCACTTGACCAGTCTTCTAAAGATGGAGTCTCTGTAGGTTAGTCTCTATTTAACAAAATCATAATTTGGGTTCTTTTTCCATCTCTTTCCTGTATTTTGGATTTAACTGGATGTTCCCAATTATCATTTGCTGGTTTTTGCTCTTCATGGTTTTCCCTACAGTTTACCTTTTTCTCATCTCTTTACTCCTTTTTTGATAAGTTTCTTTTCCGAGCACAGCAAATAAAAGATAGGAAACAGACATTGCTTGTTCGTAACTGATGATTTTGGCTGTTTTGTCTTTTCCTCTTTAAAAACAGACGTCTGCTTGACCTATGAAAACTCATCAGCGACAACACGGGAAAACACAAAATGGCAAAATGGAAGAGATGTGTGGTGGCAGGTAACTAATGACCTTAATAATTCGAGAAAATGCATTCATTTCATTTTTCCAATGGTTCTTAAAGTCTTCTGTGGGTGGTGGTGATCTATTTAGGATGTCATTCCTAAATATCCAACATCATGTGAGGTGGAATGGGTTGATGCTGAAGATCCCTTGTTTTTGCTCTACACCAGTGGAAGTACTGGGAAGCCAAAGGTAATTTTGGTCCCTGGTTAGATTGTATATTTAACCTAGTTTATTTTATACTTCTCTCTTAATATGGGTTCTTTGAAGGGTGTCCTACACACAACTGGAGGGTATATGATCTACACTGCTACAACATTCGAATATGCATTTGACTACAAACCAACAGATGTATACTGGTATGCATTTGTCTTGACTGTTAAAATTCCTTACTAAAAAGCTATGCTATAGAGTGCTAATCTCTTTGCTTCTCTAACATAAGGTGTACGGCAGATTGTGGTTGGATAACTGGCCATAGCTATGTTACTTATGGACCAATGCTAAATGGAGCCACTGTTGTTGTCTTTGAAGGGGTAATGTACTTAGACATTGTATATTTTTAGTGGTTTATGATTTTCTATCAGTTACTGCCTTGAATCAATGATTCAACTCTAGGTTCCTCTCTCATAGTATCAGTTAATGTCTTGAATCAATGACTCAACTCAGGGTCCCTCTCCCATAGTATCAGTTAATGTCTTAAATCAATGATTCAACTCTAGGTCCCTCTCTGATAGTATCAGTTAATATATTGAATCAATGATTCAACTCTAGGTGCCTCTCCCATAGTAATACGCCAAGAGCTATCAGCAGTTAAGATGAAATGGTTTTACTATTGCTCTCTTTCACTTTGATTGATCAGCTGGTTGTGATAGTATCATCTGGTTTTGAACAGGCTCCAAACTACCCTGATTCTGGACGCTGTTGGGATATTGTTGACAAATACAAGATTTCTATATTTTATACTGCCCCAACGTTGGTGAGGTCTCTCATGCGCGATGACGATAAGGTAAAATATATGCAATCTTTCTGTTATGGTGAAAAAGTAACCAGCATTGTAAATGATGCTTTGAAAGCTACAAAATTACGGGTGTATTAATTTCATACTAAGTATTTAATATTAAATTAAGCCTTATGTGGTATCTAAATCATTTACTAATTATTTTCAACTTATTTTGATTGTTATAGTTTGTAACACGTTATTCTCGCAAATCGTTACGGGTCCTTGGAAGTGTGGGAGAGCCCATTAACCCGAGTGCTTGGAGGTTTTAAGTCTAATATCTCTATTTTTATTCTTGCAGTCAGTTGAATGAGAACTATATTTAATTTTTTACCAATTCTTTGATGTAGATGGTTCTTCAATGTAGTCGGTGATTCAAGGTGTCCCATTTCAGATACGTGGTGGCAAACTGAAACTGGTGGATTCATGGTAACTCTCTGCTCTCTCTCTCTCTCTTTATGTCTCTTGAAACCTTCTAGCATTATGTCTCTTGAAACCTTCTAGCATACTCTCTCTCATGTTCATCAAATTGCATCGCAGATAACCCCATTACCAGGTGCTTGGCCGCAGAAGCCTGGTTCAGCTACTTTCCCTTTCTTTGGTGTTCAGGTCTGTGATCAGGAGTGCAAATGTTAATTTAGCATATTGCTTTGTCCTACAGATATTCGTCTTTGGAGGGCTTCATTCTCATCTCTATCTCTCTGTGTATTCTGCAGCCTGTCATAGTTGATGAAAAAGGCAATGAAATCGAAGGCGAGTGTAGTGGTTATCTTTGTGTGAAAGGTTCATGGCCCGGGGCATTTCGAACTCTGTTTGGGGATCATGAAAGATATGAAACCACATACTTCAAACCTTTTGCCGGATATTATTTCAGTGGTGATGGTTGCAGCAGGTGGACAATCTCTCTAACTTTTGACAAAACCAAAATTGTAGTTAGTGTGTCATTTTTCAACTATGGCTTAGATAGAATCATATTAATGTATTTGATAATATCCAAAGTCGATTGATTTTTACTAAGTTAATAATAAGTTTGATTTTGTATTCCAGAGACAAGGATGGTTACTACTGGCTAACGGGGAGGGTTGATGATGTTATCAACGTCAGGTAGAAGACAATTTTAAAATGATGTCAATCAATTCTCTAAACCTCGTATAATATTCCTACCGCTTAAGTTTGTGTTTTTTCTAATGCACAGTGGCCATCGAATCGGAACTGCTGAAGTGGAATCTGCTCTGGTTTTACATCCTCAATGTGCAGAAGCAGCTGTTGTAGGCATAGACCATGAGGTATGTGGACTAACTATGCATAAGTTGTTGGGATATGAAGCACAGTAAGATACTGATACGACTTCATATGTAATGAACATTTAGCTTGTTAGTCATTGAGCTTAAATAGAAATGACTTATGATGTTTAGGGTGTCTAGTAATTGGTTCTTCGGTTTGATTTTGTTCTTGATTCTGCGTTCCTCGTTTACCAGTGTGAATAATTGATTTAGTTTGGTTCTACTCAGGAACCAATGGAACTAATCGTCAACTCTCTTGCCTGTTTCAGGTGAAAGGTCAGGGTATTTATGCGTTTGTCACTCTTCTGGAGGGTGTTCCGTACAGCGAGGAGCTTCGGAAAAGCCTAGTACTAATGGTCCGAAATCAGGTATGATATATATTAAGAAAAGAAGTGAATAGTTAAAAGCTTTAGAGATGCTAAGCTTTTGAGGAACTGTTACTTGCACACTTTGATATTGTAATGAGTTTTGTTATAAAATTTTGCCATTTTCAGATTGGGGCTTTTGCAGCACCGGACAGAATACACTGGGCACCAGGGTTGCCAAAGACGAGAAGCGGAAAGATAATGAGGAGAATTTTGAGAAAGATTGCTTCAAGGCAATTAGAAGAGCTTGGAGATATAAGCACACTTGCGGATCCTAGTGTAGTTGATCAGCTTATTGCACTTGCTGATGTGTGATGTAAAAACCATACCGTATGACCCCCCAATGGAGAGTGATGGAGTTTTGTGCATCTTTATGTTTCTAGTGTCTTATAGAGGAATCAGTACTACAAAATCTGAAACAATATTCAGGTGTTTGGGAGGAATAAAGTAAGCTGACTATATTGTTGTGTGTTTTTAATAAAAGAAGTTTCAATTTCATGAGTTTGGTTTTGGAGAAATTTTTTTATAGGATTATAAAATTGATTACATTTAAATATAAAGAAGACAAGAAGAGGCTATGGTGACCAAAAGGAAACAGTAAACACACATAGATTAGGTATTATATTGCCTTAGAAGAGTCTATTTAAAACATAAATATAACTCGCAAAGATGCATTAAAATTAAAGAAACGTTTCAGCCAAGACGCTTTGATGTCGCTGCTCCTTCGTACGTCTTGCTTGATTTGCACTGAACTTGGAACATAAGAGCACACAAGTGGGTAACAAAATTTTTGTGTAGATACTCCAAGATACACTTGTTTAAAGTATCCATAATTTCCAACAACATAAGCTAGGTTGCGTGTAGGGTTCGATGCATTTTTACCAAGAACTACAACGATATTCTTCTTCTCGTCAATCAAGAAACTCCTAGCCCAATGTAAATACTGAGGACCAGTGAGTGATGGCAGATTAACCGCTAAGAACAACTTGTTCCACAACGCTTCTCCAGGGTCAATCTTATTCGTAACCCGTATCTCCATCCTCAATGTATCCTTGCCCTTAAATAACACGGCAAGCTGTTCTTCTCTAACACTAGAGAGAGTCACAGTATCCTGATCACAATAAGAGTCAAAGGGCAGACGAAGACGCTGTCCAAATCTCTCAGTTGTAAAATCAAAACAGATCAAGAAACTAGGGAGATCTGTTCTTAGTCTTCCTTCTTCTGCTATACACATCTCTCTAGCAAACCAATAAGTATTTCCCTTGAGAGACACGCCGAGTTGAAAATACGGGATTTTCCAATCCAGCGCCAAATGAAAAACCTTCCAAGAACCAGAGTTAAAATTGTAGATATCAAACTCATTAAATATAGACAAGCGTTTATCATAACGTCTCAAGATTTTGTAGTTACGAAACGAGTCGTTCTTCTCGTATCCAAGAGCGTACCTGTCAAATAACTTGGGATCCGCTCTGAGTTTGATCGACCTGAATTGCCCACAATAAGGATTCCCAACCACCAGAGTAAATCTTATGTCATGCTCATGGGTGATGCATAGCAATAAACCGTCGCAGTGAAAGACACTAGAAATAATATCAACTCCATGATCCGCATCATCGTTTAGGCGAACGAGTTTAGCTTTATGAATTATACATGATTTAACGTTGTCGTCGTCTTTGTGAATTCCATGGAGATTAACACTCATTAAATAAACCTTGTAATCCATCATCATGACCACCAGGAGCTCATTATCCTTAATTGCTAACGTTTTGAGCTTCTTCGTAAAGCTCTGATCGTAGGATAAAGTGTTCCAGTTTTTGCAAGTAGACCTAACTGCTTTGGTGGACTGTACCGGAACCCTAGAGAGTATCCCCTCCAACAAATCCCTTGGAAGATCGGACATAGCCATCGTTGCAGTTGTCTGTTTCTGGTCCGCCAAGTTAGGTCAAGCTACCTTTTTCTCCGATTTCTTCTGGCTATGTTATCTTAACACCAATTGAAGATAAACCCATTGGGTAATCGTAGGCTTCTAATCTAGGAAAATAAAACCCCAAAAAAAGAAAGTCTTCTTTTATGTCAAAACGTAATATTAATTCAATCAAACTTTAAATCCAAAATAGTTGTTCGGAGTACTATTTAGTATTTACAATTGACATAGTTAACCAAAGAAAAAAGAGTTTTGAAGTTATAATTGAAAGAAGTTGGTTTTGGTGCAATTTGTTCTTAAGGAATTCAAAAGAAAGAGTAGTGTTTTGATGAAATAGGCCGTCGTAATGGACTTTCAAAGCAGCTACATTTTACCACAAAAAAAAATATATATATAGTGGACTTTTCAAACTGTCGGTCACATGCCAAAAAGGTGGCTCATTGTGTGCTCCACTTGTACATGCATTTCTTAATAAATAATCAATTAAGGTCCTTTAATCAAGTCAAATTTGTAGTATTTCTGATAACATTTATTACGAAAATGATGGTATAGATGATAATAATTTTTTAAAATGTTCATGTTATGAAACCAAAGTAAGATATATGTCCGATTTGCAACACTCAAGCTTCTTGTCATCTAAATTCTAATGATGCTTTATTTCAATTTCAGTCAAACTATGCAGCAAGATCTACCCATGCTTCCATGAGTCGTTAAAAAGTTCCTTAATAAACAAGTTGGTGGAAGTATTGTCAAAAAAAAAAAAAGGAAAATGGTTGGTGGAAGTATATATTTTGTGAATATATAAATGGAGGGTGAAGAAGAAAGATAGATTTGCGAATTAATAGAGAAAGCATGGATCAGAAAAATTCACAAGTCTCAACTATTCTATTTGCTTTGCTTCTCCTCTCTTCTCTATTTCTCAGCCAACCGCAAGCTTTCTCTGTTGAATCATTAACATTACACCGCAAAATCAGTGAGTAATTTTGTTCTACAAACGTTGGGATTTTGTAAATAATAATCAATTTTCTTAAACTTTTTGGATAGTTCTAATATAATGTTAGTACGAGAGTGCGACTCTTCTAATTAGTGATGTGTTTTTGAAATGCAGTAGAGGGGAAAGATGGGTTGAAACAGATTGGATTCCAAAAAAAGGTTCAAACGAAGCCGAGCAGTTCGAGAAGAGGACCATCGAAGGGTCATCCTCCGGGCTCACCAAGACTATGACACACTTGCCTACTATATATGTGCATGCATACGCATGATTTGTAAGAGATTCAAACGTAGGTTATGATGTATCTTTATTTATGAGGGTTGTAATAAGTGAAAAGATATATGTATGTATTCAAATAGATTTTTTATAGAATATGTTTAAAGATTTGATATTATCTTTATTCATCAAAATATATTTTAAACTTTTATCTTTGTTATTCATCAAAATATATATATATATTTTAAAACTTTTTTTCCATCAACTTCGACTTGGAACTCCCTTATCCGTGGCTTCACGGTTCGATTCCGAAATGTTTGCGAGTGTTGACACTGTGTTCGACGAAATGCGTGTTAGAGACTTGGTTTCTTGGAACGCTATGATCTCTTGCTTTTCCCATGATGGTTTACCTCATCAGGGGTTGGGTATGTACAAGCGGATGGAAATCGAAGGTGTGTGCCCCGACGCTTACACGCTAGCTAGTTGCTTTGTTATCCTCTTGTGCTCACGTCAGTGCTGCTTTGAATATGGGAGTTATGCTACACAATATCTCCTGTGACATTCAACCCCATATTGTGGAGAGTTGCATATTCAGAACTTGTTGACTTACTTATGATCTACTCTCAAGTCTCAACGAATTTAATGTAAAGTAAATAATCTGAATTTATATACATGGAGTCGTTTTATTTTGTGAAAGAAGATCGTGAATCATCAATGAAGTTACGAAGTATCATCTGTGTCACTTTTACCAAAAAAAAAAAAGTATTTCTGAAACTAAAAGTGATAATTCACTATACCGGGAATTTAGAATTTTTTGTCGAAATCGAACCAAAACCAATATAATTCAAACCGAATACCAAATGAACCAAAGCCCGGGTGGATCCGGTTCAGCCAATTTGGTTCGTATTCCACACGTGTACATAAACCCTAAATGGTCCCTTCCTCTCTCGTGAGGGCTGTTCGATTTCATTCATTCTCGCTACCATAAACCTTAAAAATCCCCAATTTTTTTTGAAACTAAGAACGAAAGTGAAATCGTGAACTTCATCTTCTTCCTCTTCTCTTTTCAAACCAACCCCTTATTCCTGTATTGCACACTACTCAAAACTTGGAACGATGGAGAGTGTTGAAGAAGAAGAAGAAGAGGTGAGAAGGATTGTGACTGATGAAGAAAAGCTAGAAGCCAAAAATTTCAACATATTCGATCTCCCTGACGTACCTAAAGGACTTCCTCCGCATCTCGAACTCCAGCGAACTCGTGTTGTCTGCGAAGTTGGTGCTCCTTTACATGTAAGTTACAATTTGCTCTGTATTGGCTTTTGTCTCAATCCCTCTCTCATGTGGGGTTTGCTCTGTTTATTAAAAAATTCCAAATTTTTTTCTTGTGGGTTTGTCAATTTTGTCAGAAATTTGAAGTCTTGTGTTTGTGTGTTTTTGTTTGTAAGGCCACGGGTACCATTTACTCGGGTGCCTATATCTCTTCGGGAGTGGACAACAGTGTGAATCTAGAAAACTTCTCTGAGGATTTCAAAGTTGATGTGATTAGTCTCACAGAGACAGATATGGTATTCGATATGATTGGTATCCCTCAAGGAATCGCTAATGCTTTCAGAAGAATCCTCTTAGCTGAGGTCTGACTCACAACCTTTGATGAATCCTTTATTACTAGAATCTTTTATTAAAAGTGTGTTCATTTGTTTGGACAGCTTCCTTCAATGGCTATTGAAAAAGTGTTTGTAGTAAACAACACTTCTATTATTCAAGACGAAGTTCTTGCTCACAGGTTGGGTCTTATTCCAATCGTAGCTGATCCGAGGCTCTTTGAATATTTATCCGGTAAGGAAATATTTTTGTGGCATGTGATTCATCTTTGTAAGCTCATGATTCTTTGTGTCACAATCTTTGTTTTTTAATCTCTGTGTTATAGAAAACGATCAGCCAAATGAAAGGAACACCATTGTTTTCAAACTCCATGTGAAATGTCCAAAAGGTGACCCGCGTCGTAAAGGTAATATTTGTTCTTTGGTTAGCACAAGAAGAGGATTCATTGTCTTATTGTTAGCTTGATCTCTCATGAACGGTGTCATTTTTATTTTCTTGAAGTTTTAAGTAGCGAATTGAAATGGTTACCAAATGGGAGTGAGCTTCTCAAAGAATCAGCAGGAGGTTCAACCACAAATCCAAAAACTCATACTTCATTCAGCCGCAGCCAAGATTCCTTCCCTGAATTTGCAGATAATCCTATCATGCCGAGCTTTGAAGATATCTTGATAGCAAAACTCGGCCCTGGCCAGGTACTGTTTTATTTATTTATTATATTCCTCTTAATTGTTACACTTAGGAAGACTTCACTTGCGATGAGAGATGAAAGACTTGCGTCTCCTTCTATCTTTTTCTTGCAGGAGATTGAGCTTGAAGCTCATGCGGTTAAGGGCATTGGTAAAACACATGCAAAGTGGTCTCCAGTAGCAACGGCTTGGTATCGAATGTTTCCTGAGGTGAGAAGTTCACCACAATCTTTTGTGCTATCTCCTCTTTTCTTGACTCGTCCTAAGCTTCTTCCTAACGCTTTTATTTATAATATCTTAGGTGATTCTACTAAAGGAATTCGAGGGTAAACATGCTGAAGAACTCGTAAAAGTCTGCCCCAGGAAAGTTTTTGACATTGAAGAGATGGGCCAAGGTGAAGTAAAAGCCCTCCCTAGTTTCCTTCAAAGTCTTCTTACTTGCTTTTTCAGTAACAATAAGAGATTCTGGTGAAAAACCCGAGAACTTTGGCTTGCAAGTGTCTCTGCAATTTGATTTCATATTGACTTCCAAAAGTGGAAAAACAGGTAGAAAAAGGGCAACCGTAGCTCGGCCGCGTGACTGCTCCTTGTGTAGAGAATGCTTAAGAGAAGGAGACGAAACAATAGAAGGAGAAGCAAATTCAAAAGGTAAAGCAGAAGCAAAATCAGAAGGAAAAGCAGAAGCAAAATCAGAAGGAAAAGCAGAAGCAAAAGGAAAAAGAGATTGGGTGGACCAAGTGGCTCTGCGCCGTGTCAAGAACCATTTTATATGTAAGAACCGCTCAATTCAACTAGGCAATTCATGATGTGAAAGAAATTCTAATTGAGTTTTTAATTGTCATTGGCAGTTACGATCGAGTCTACCGGATCACAGCCTCCGGACGTGCTTTTCACAGAAGCAGTGAAGATATTGGAAGACAAATGTGAACGTGTAATCTCTGAACTCTCTTGAGAAGAGGTCCTATAGGTTTAACTCTACCGGTTTAGTTCAGTTTTGGGTTTTGTATCGAGAGTTTATACGAAGAACACTGACATTTAGTTCAGTTTGTGGGTTTTTGGTTCGACAATCGGTTCAAATTAGAATTCATGTGAACATTGAAGAGAAAGATGTATTTACACTTTCACTCTTAAGCACTGAACAGAGGGAGATTTATATGAATTAGTAATTTGAAATCTATAGCTGATGAAAAATATAATTATGTACGAGGATATATAAAAGATGAGAAATCTATAGACCAGTTTTTCAAGTTACAAGACAAAGATGGTAAATTAAAAAAGAAAGAAAATCGAACTATTTTGGTAAAATACTCTTGGGATATTCTGCCTAACTAATATATGTATATACAATTTACTAAACAAGCCATTCATATATTTTTGAGATTAGAGGACAAAAAAATATATATAATTTTTGAGATCTTTTGAGAATTTTTTTTGAGACTAAACAAAGTATTGTAAAGTAAAATAGCTCTCAAAGACGTCACATAAAATACAAAAAAATTTCATGCTTCCACCAAACAGCGGCGGGTGCGGAATAGGATTATTGGTTTATTTGATGTTGATAATGTCTGGGATGAATCGACCTCGGGTATGGAGAATATTGCTACAAAATATTTTGAATATTTTTTTAAGAGATCGGAGGTCACAGATTTCAGAGATGATTCAGGAGCTTTCCCCACTCATCACAGACAATATGAACCGGGATCTAACTAGGGACATCACTGAATCAGAAGTTCAGAAAGCCTTGTTTGCTATGCATCTGGAGAAAACCCCAGGGCCCGATGGAATGACGGCTTTATTTTTCCAACGTTTCTGGTCATCTTTAAAAGGGGATTTGGTGACTTTGGTTAAAGAGTTTTTCCGAACGGGCTGCTTTGACCCACGTTTAAATGAGACAAATATCTGTCTCATTCCTAAGGTTGATCGCCCGCAGCGGATGGCGGAATTTAGACCGATTAGTCTTTGTAATGTGAGTTATAAGATTATTTCTAAGATACTGTGTTTTAGGCTTAAACGTTTCTTGCCATCTTTGGTGTCAGAAACTCAGTCTGCTTTTGTTTCTGGTCGATTAATTACAGATAATATTCTTGTGGCTCAGGAGATGTTTCATGGGCTGAATACCAACCGACGATGTAATTCGGAGTTTCTGGCTTTCAAAACGGATATGAGTAAAGCATATGATCGTGTTGAATGGGCTTTTCTGGAAGCGGTTATGGTTAAGTTAGGTTTTGCTAGGAAATGGATTACATGGATTATGTGGTGTGTTTCTTCTGTGTCGTACCAAGTCCTTCTGAATGGACAGCCTCAGGGCTCTATCATTCCACAGAGGGGTTTACGCCAGGGAGATCCTCTGTCACCATATTTGTTTATACTTTGCACAAAGGTGTTAATTGTAAATATTAAAAAGACCGAACGGGAAAAGAAGTTGACGGGTATCACAATAGCTCGTGACTGCCCCACTATTTTGCATTTATTGTTTGCTGACGATAGTTTGTTTTTTTGCAAAACCGAGGCGACTGAATGTCGAATGGTAATGGATATAATAGATAATTATGGTAAAGCCTCGGGTCAAGAGGTTAATTTGGAGAAGTCTTCTATTATGTTTGGTAAGAAGATTCCATCTGACACAAGATCTCAGTTAAAATCCGTTATTGGGATTTCTAAAGAAGGTGGCATGGGCGCTTACTTGGGTATCCCTGAAAGTCTTCAGGGTTCGAAAACTAAGGTTTTTAGCTACGTTAATGATCGTCTGGATGATCGAGTAAATGGTTTGTCTGCTAAGTATTTATCGAAAGGGGGTAAGGAAGTTATGATTAAATCGGTCGCGCTAGCTCTTCCGACCCATGTTATGTCGTGTTATAAACTGCCGCAAGAGTTAACGTCTAAACTAACAAGCGCTATTTCAAAATTCTGGTGGAAGTATAACGACAAGGCATGTGGTATGCATTGGGTAGTTTGGGATAAATTGTGCAAAGATAAATGCGAAAGGGGGGCTGGGCTTCCGTGCTCTGGAACAATTTAATGACGCCATGCTGGCCAAACAGTATTGGCGGTTAATTCATTATCCGATGTCGTTAATGGCTCGAGTGATGCGAGGTAGATATTTTTGGAATAAACATCCTCTTTTGGCCAAAAAACCATATTCCCCGTCCTTTGCATGGCAGAGCAATTTTTTCAACTAAAGATTTGGTGGTACAAAGAGCACGTTGGGCAGTGGGCTCTGATTGTTCTATTTTGGTTTGGCGGGATCCATGGATATCGGATCTTCGGTCATGGCCAGCTAATGGTCGGGGGAGGTGGTTACATCCGAATTTGATGGTTAGTCATTTAATTAACCCAATTACAAAGGAATGGCATTTGCCTATTCTCGTAGAGCTTATGGATCCAGTGGATATTCAGCTTATTAGGAGTATGATGGTCAGTAAATTTTATAAACTGGATGGCTTAGTATGGCATTTTACTAAGTCGAGAAAGTATTCGGTCAAATCGGGTTATCGCTTTGCTAGGGATTTAATTAAGGAAATTGAATATGGGTCGTCGTGTTCGGCTTTACGGCAGATTGCCTCCGGTACTCTTCCAGTGTTAGAACGACTTCCTCATCGGGGTGTTCGATGCGACACTTTGTGTAAACGGTGTGCTTCTGAGATAGAGACTATAAATCACGCTCTTTTTGAGTATTCCCGTTTGTGCAGTATCTGGAAATTGTCTCCGGTTTCGTTAATTCCTGAGGGTTTTCCCTACGGTTCAATATACTCAAATTTAGATTTTATTTTTTGGCGGACGTCTTCTCAATCGGGGGTTTCAGACATAGCTTTTCGTCTCCCTTGGATTCTTTGGTCAATCTAGAAAGACAGGAATAAAAAAGTCTATCAGGGACTAGAGGCAGAGCCAATTGACATTATAAATCAGGCGATTAATGATAAATTACTATAGGAGGATGCCAAATCTTTCTCTGAGAGATTTTTGGACATCTCACCAATTTTGGAGGAACGGGCCCCCTACCTTGCTGTCAGGTTGATGGTTCCTGGAAAGGTTCTGATGCTTTTGAGGGGATGGGATGGTGGTTTTGTAATAGTGAGGATATAACACTACTTATGGGAGCACAAAGTCATAGACGCAGCCCGACCCCTTTACACGCGGAGTTACATGCTCTGAATTGGGCTGTGGAGTCCTTTCTAGCAGCTGGTGTCCACTGTCAAGCGTTCGAGACGGATAATGCAGAGTTAGTTGTGATGGTGTAGATGCTAGACTATTGGCCCGCTTTTTTGAACCTGCTGGATGATTTCTCTTTGCTCAGATCATCTTTTCCCTCCTTCACCCTTATTAGGGTCCCTCGTCTATCCAACGCTAGGGCGGATTGTCTTGCTCGTTCGTCGAGATCTTTACCTTCTGAAATTTCTTTTGTAAACTCTTATCCTCCTGTGTGGGCAACCAATCTTGGAGTCCTCTTCTAATTTAATTATATGTTTGGTTGAAAAAAAAAGACGACACATAAAATGTTTGTTATATGATTTATGTCATTAAAATGTTTATTGGCTAAGAAGCCGGCTGAAAAAGTATTTTCTCGACAAAAAATTTAGTTGCATGTGGTGTTAGGTGGTTGATAGGATCTGGATGTAATGTTTCAGTTTGGCAAGATCCATGGATTCCCGATAACCACCCCGTCCCGCGAATGGTAGGGATAGGTATTTACATCCAAATTTAATAGTTAATCACTTAATCAATCCGGCCACTATAGAGTGGCATCTGCATATTCTCCAGCAATATATGGATCCGAAAGATATTCAGATTATTTGGCGTATGATTATAATTAAGTCTTTTAAGCCATATCGTTTGGTATGTCATCATACAATATCCGAGAAGTATTCTTTAAAGTTAGGCTACGGGCTGGCACAAGACATGGGTAAAGAGGTAGATATTGGTCCAACTTGCTCAGTTTCAAGAGCTCATGCATGGAAACTTCACGTAGCGCCCAAAATTAAGAATTTTTTCTGGCAAATTGCTTCCGGTTCTCTCCCTGTGATGGATCGTTTAGCTCATTCTGCGGTGCAGACAATTAATCATGTTCTTTTCTGAGTGTCCTCGTTTGCATCAAGTTTGGGAGTTGTCTCAAGTTACGGTTCTACCATGGGGTTTTTCCTTTTGAATCGGTATATGCAAATTGGGATTTCATTTTTTGGAGGGGGGAAACTTTTTCCAGAGATCAGGATAACCATCTTCAGTTACCTTGGATATTATGGTAGCTTTGGAAAGATAGGAATAAAAAAGTATTTCAAGGTACATATTTAGAGCCAAACGATATTATTAATCAGGCTTTATGTAAAAAATCATTATGGGAGGAGGTGCAACTACAACCAGGAGGGTCCTCGGGTATCTCCGGTTTGTCGGAGTCCGTGGAATTTAGGGATAATCAGGGTCAGGTTTCTCGATGTCAGATTGATGGCTCCTAAAAAGTTTCATACATCAGTTCAGGTTTGGGCTGGTGTTGATGTAACGACAACGATCAGACTACATTGTTGGGAGCAAAATGTGTTCGTCGAAGCCCGTCTCCTCTGCATTCAGAGTTGCAAGCTCTACTTTGGGCCATGAAGAGTATTTGTGTTGGAGGAGTTATTTGTTAGAGCTTCGAGACGGATTGTGCAGTATTAGTTGCGATTCAATCCCCTGACGATTAGCCGGCTTTTTCTAATCTACTAGATGACTTCCACCTGCTCCGCTCGACCTTTCCTCTCTTCGCCTTGTCTAAAATATCACGTACGTCGAATCTGAAAGCGGATTGTCTCGCTAGGTCGTCCAGGTCATTATTCTCAAAAGTTACGTTTGCAAACATTTTTCCTCGTGTTTGGACTTCCAACTTTGGTTGACAAATATATATATATATATATATATATATGTATTGTTTTATTTAAAATAATAATTTGTAAGTACAGTATAGTTAAAGAAAAAGGTACCAAAGCTTTTGTTATTGATAACTCTATATTTATCATTTACGTAATAAATTTGTTAAATACTTTGTCATTCTAATTTTTTTGCATGTTTTGAAAACTTAGATATTTTAGATATTTAGTATAAATTAATATATGTCGTTGCACCTAAAAAAGAGTATAAATTAATATATGTAATCTTTGTTTGCTTTCTTTAAGATTACATATAATAATGTGTTAAGAAAACACCCAAAAAATATCTATATATAGATTTATATCAAGGTCGATTAACATCTATATATAGATTTAAAATCTATATATCAGTTCTTTTATAAAAAAAATTGTTAAAGGACTTTGGTCTTATTAAATATGAAATGTACTTTCCAGATCTGAAAGTAAAGCGATGCATACTACTTATTCAATAACTGAAACGAGTTTTCAAGATAACTTGTGCTATACATAATCTTAAGTAGATCACATGTCAACATTTCAGTCATAGTTGACGACCATGACATGATCAGCGCTTGAAGATCCAGCTTCAAAATTCATCATATCAACACCTTCCCACAGATCAAACAGGATTGTCAATGAATTATAACTCTACCTGCTATATCCATAAAACACCAAAGAGACATACTTGGGTTCACCCCTAAGGGTGATGTAATGAACCGTATCATGAAGTACGTACCGGACGAGGAGATGTCTCGGAAAGACAAAGAAAAGAAAAGATTCGAGAATGACCTAAGTAACTTGTGTCTAAAGTTACCAAGTCATGAAAGGGTCTAGAGCCGAAGAACGGACGGGAACCGTTGGGACATCCGGACCAATGGATGATGAATGATCAAGGAAAATGGTGAGAGGACCAAAGGAAGGAAAAAGGAAAATAATGGCCATGGAAAAATGGTACAAAGGACGTAAAACGTACCATGGGAACGGAATGGTCATGTACCGACCAAACGGTCAATGTACGACGGACGATGGTTGGATCGGACGTACGGGACGGAGGTCCGAAGATGGAAAAGACAACCGAGTGTCACGGACGAAGAGGTCCAGAGATGGCCACAAAATTTTGGTGTCACGGTCAAGGGGACCGGGGACTGTCGAGGAAATGGACTTGCGGACGAAGGATGGTTCTGCGGACGAGTACAGACGTACATGGGACGCAAGAGAGACGCCATGTGTCACGCGATTAAGTCACTTCCACCAGCGAGTGAGATGCACGCGCGAGTGGAGGAGAGTACATGCAATTTTTATAACACTTGTCAAATAGAAATTACCACTTGCCTAAGCCAAGAGTCGACCAAAGGGGCTATAAATATCTCCCCTTGGCTTCTCATTTCGACCAAAACCTCTCTAGACAGTTAAACTCTGCCCAAATTTTCTCTCAACTCTCTTAAAGAAGAAAGCTTGTGATTTCGAGAGAAGAGGAAGAAGAGGAGAAGATCTCGGCGAAGAGAGGAGCTAAAGATCAAGGAAGTGCTGTCAGATTGGCGTAGTGTGGTGAAGTTCCAATCGGCCAAAAGTCTCCAAAGCTAAGGTGAGTTGTGGATTTTGGGGATTAGGAGGTGTGTGAGCTCTCTAACTCCTGCATCGGCCCTTGTGTGTTGCATTAGTATCTTGTTGCATGTAGATCTGTAGATTGCATGTAGACAAGAAAGATTTTAAGGGATTTTTAAAGCATTCTGTGGGGAGAATGGCTTTCCCTTAGACTAGATGCAAGTGTGAAATGCCTTGCATGCTAGATCTAAAGGTTTAAAGTGTTTTGGGGTGAAAGAATATTTTTAGAAATCTCATGCAAGTGTGAAATGTCTTGCATGATGGATTTTGGGAATTTTAAGATTTTTCCAAGGGTGGAAAATAATTTTAAAAATCTCATGCAAGTGTGAAATGCCTTGCATGATGGATTTTGGGGATTTTAAAATTTTTCCAAGGGTGGAAAATAATTTTCAAAATCTCATGCAAGTGTGAAATGCCTTGCATGATGGATTTTGGGGATTTTAAGATTTTTCCAAGGGTGGAAAATAATTTTAAAAATCACATGCAAGTGTGAAATGCCTTGCATGTTCGATTTTGGGTTTTTTTCGATCATGGGGATCGATGGAAAAATTAGTAAGATTTTTCTTACTTAAAATTTGGTGAATTGGGGGTGTGTCATGCATGTTAAATTTTATTTAATTTTGCATGAATTTTTGGGAGAGGTTCAACTCCTAGACTTGATGGGAGATCGGTCTAGTTGAGGGGATGCTATTTTTGGTGAGTCCATACGAGAATCTCCTGTGTGGAAAGAGCCGTATGAGGACCCAAAAATATATGAAGATAAAGTTTAACCTCTAAAATGGGAAAGGTGGTTGTTGGTGAGGCCACGCGAGAATCTTCGGGGAGGAAAGAGCCGCATGTGTACCCAAACCAAAGAGAAATAACCTCATGGTGTTGATGGGAGATCAAACCATTAGAGTGTTATTTTTTTAGCCATGCGAGAATCTCCGGAAAGAAAAGAGCCGCATGCATGTGAAAAATATGAGAGTTAAGATGCATGCAAAATTTGATGTTTAAATTGAGGTTAAAACTTTGGGGTTGGGAGAATATAGGATGCATGCATGTTTATTGTTTCTTAAGTTGCTTGATTGTTTTCTTGCGGCTTAGGCCTTGTGTGTGGTGATTGTTTGTTGCTTGCGTGTGACGCTTGCATGTTTGTGTGTGGTATGGTTGTGCTTAATTTTTGGAGTCTTGAGTCCTAGAGTTAAGTGTTGTCCTAGCTAGATCGCGGGTTAAATGTCTCGGCTCTTAGCTAGATGATTGATCTCTATTCCTGACGTGTGTGGAAGTCCGGTGAGCTAATCCAGAGAGATCTCATGGCAGGACGGATTCGGGTCTAGCTAGCTACTAGCCTGAACCGCATGACGATGTGGCAATGTGTCCCCGGTTGTTCACCTGGGATTGGTGACAACGCGGAGGATTTTTGGGGTGTGTCCGGTTGGTTGCCTTTGTGGTATCAACGCGGAAGAGTGTTGGGACGGAACAGAGGATCGATGGGCCCTAGGTTGTGGAGTTGTTTATCATAGGACGTGTGTTCCTAGGTTGTGATGGTGAATCCCCAGGTTGATTGTGATATCCCTGGGAGAGATCTGGTTGTGTTAGTCATGGTGTGGATACCTGACTTGGGTGTCAAGTGTAGTCAAGTGGTCTTGATACACTGATAGCCTTTTTCCACCTTGGCAGTGATTGAGGGTGAAGTGGCGTGGAGGCCAAGATAGAGTTAAGGTCTAAACGAGTCGGGTCTTGTTTGTCCTTGCATGCTTGTGTGTGTGTTGTTTGCTTGCTAAGCTTTCGCATTGCGTGCTTTGATTGTGGGGTAGTTGTGGGGTAGTTGGATGTGTTGAGATAGCATGTTTTAGGGGGATAACATGTTAAAGGGTTGCCCAACTTACTGAGTGATCTTAGATTGTTCACCCCTCTCCACAATTGTTTTTTTTGTAGGGAAAGTTTTTAAGGGGGTAGTACCGAGTTTAATGGATCGGATAGGATGTTTTCGTGCTGTGTTGCAAAGTCCTTGCTCCAACGCTTTTGTTTTGTGTTGTTATTGATTTTGTAAACTTTATTCTATATATAATAAATTGATTATTTTCATACATAATTCGGACAAGTGGAGCTGGTACGGATTAGTCCGGGCCAGCATAACGCCGCGTATGTACCGAGGGTTGCAAAACCTAAGAAATGTACGTAGCAGATAGATAGCTGCCGGTGAACTGGCCGAGGAACCTAATTCGTTGGTGGAACCTTGGCTGGATTGCTAGCAGTTGTCTGAGTGTGATGACCTTCAGGACAGCCCACGGTTAGTCCGGCCGTGTGGATGGAATGAGGGCATTACAGGTGAACCTCTTCATTCACCCCCTTACAAAATAAGGAAATAAAATCTGTATACATTATTATAAAATTAGAAACTTAAACCGCTGTTTTATAAACCCAAACCGATATATAATTTTGTTCTAATTGTAAAATCTAAACCTTAACCATCTCATTTGTAAACCCAAACCGACATATAATTTCGTTCTAATTGTATGTAAAATCTAAAGCCTAACCATCTCATTTGTAAACAATAATCAACATATAATTTCGTTCTAATTGTAAAATCTAAACCCTAATCATCTCATTTGTAAACCCAAACTGACAAATAATTTCGTTCTAATTGTAAAATCTGAACCCTAACCATCTCATTTGTAAACCCAAACCGACATATATTTTTGTTCTAATTATGAAATCTAAACCCTAACCACCTTATTTCTAAACCAAAACCGACATATAATTTCGTTTTAATTATAAAATCTAAACACTTCTCATATATAAACCCAAACCGATATACAAACTCGTTTATTTGTAAAATGTAAACCAAGCCATATTTTAACTTTCTTTAAATAAAAGTATACAAAATTTGTTTCCTTAATTTGTTTTGCTTTTTAGTTTAATTTTGATTTATTTTTTAAATAAAATATTAGATAGAACATTTTGATTTGTTGAGAGGGGGGGGGTGAATACAAAGGTTCACCCCTAGGGGTGAACCTAAGTATTTTTCAACACGAAATATGTAAAATCAACCATTTTATCACACTAATAAAAAAAAGTATGAAGAAGAGAAAAGAAATGGACAATTCTTGGGTTCACCCCTAGGGGTGAACCTCTCTTATTCACCCGCTCTTGATTAAGGAAACAAATTACTAATTAAAGAAACAAAATATGTTTATAATTCAATTTTAATTATAAACATTATATTATAGTTTTTAATTATAACATCTAAATCCAAATTGCATTTTTATAAACCTAAACCGAGATATATATTTTTTAATTGTGTAATTTAAACCCTAACCACTCTTTTATAAATCCAAATTGATATACAATTTTGTTTAATTGTAAAATCTAAAACCTAACCACTCTTTTATAAACCCAAACCGACATTTAATTTTCTTTAATTATAAAATCTAAACCCTAACCACTATTTTATAAACCCAAACCGACATATAAACTTTTTTGATTGTAAAATCTAAACCCTAACCACTCTTTTGTAAACCCAAACCGACATATAATTTTGTTTAATTATAAAGTCTAAACCCTAAATACTAACCACCCTTTTGTAAACCCAAACCGACATATAATTTTGTTTAATTATAAAATCTAAACCCTAACAACTATTTTGTAAACCCAAACCGACTTATAATTTCATTTAATTGTAAAATCTAAACCAAATCACTATTTTGTAAACCTAAACTGACATATAATTTTGGTTAATTATAAAAACTATACTCTAATCATTCCTTTATAAACCAAACCGACATAATTTCCTTATTAAAAAATCAACATAATTTGTTTCCTAAATTTGTTTTGTCTTTTTTATTTTAATTTTGATTTATTTTATAAATATAATATGACATGGTGTTTTGTTGTATTTTGATTGGTTAATTAATATGGGTGAATAAAAAAGGTTCACCCCTAGGGGTGAATCCAAGAATTTGAAATCACCTCATCTTCGGTTTTAAGGTCAAGTTTGTTTGCAACATATTTTTGAGATATGAAATTTGCATGTAACTATTCTTGTGAGTATGAATAAGAATGTTGTGGTGGGTAAAAAAACCCGGCCCGACCCGAACCTGAAAAAAACCCGCCCAAGAAAAACTGGAATACAAAAAATCCGAACGGGTTCTAAGTCCTGTGGATAAACCCGAACGGGTTTTAAAACTTGTGGGTAAACCTGCGGGTACCCTAAATTTCTTTGTCTTATGTTATATGTATTTTGCATGTATTTTGCATTTTACACTACGCATTTTTGTGTCTTTAATTTTTTCATATCAAAAACAAATATGATTTATATTATGTATTTTTGTATATTTTATTATATGTATTTGACCATATTCTTTGATTATATTAAGAAAAAAGAATGTGGTTCTACAAAAAGCCATCAAAACATAGATTGAGTATCAAAAATCAAAAGCATAGACAAGTATCAAAACCAAAAACAAAGTCACAAAAACAACAACAATTTTTTTTTCATTCTTCCTCCTCTGGTTCTTCTTAAACCTGATCAGAATCTAAACAACAAAACAATGGAATTTATGTTATAATGTCATAAATAATTTTTCACAATGTCTATTCTTAAGTAAAAATCTTAATTTTTTTTTTACCTTGGTCTCATACTTCTGAGCTACTCGCCACATATATAGTACCTTCAACTTCATCATCAAAGTTTTCTTCAATATCACCTATAATTAGAAAAATTTAAATCAACATAGCAAGGGAATCTAGAGGTTCATTGTCTAAGTATAACTCTACGTGCAATATCCATAAAACACCAAATATGTAAAATCAACCATTTTATCAAACCAATAAAAAAAGTAGGAAGAAGAGAAAAGAAATCACCTCATCTTCGGTTTTAAGGTCAAGTTTGTTTGCAACATATTTTTTGAGATATGAAATTTGCATGTAACTATTCCTGTGAGTATGAACATGTAAAAAATCGTAAATTTTTTTTATCATTATGAAAGTACCATAATAATTACTAATTGAAAAGATGTGAAAAAGCAAACGTACTTAACCCTCAGTAGGCGATATTTGTTGCAATGTGAAGCCTGAAGGAGGCCTTGGCTTGAGATGTTTAGCAGAGGCAAACAATGTGAGCTGCTTGAAGCTGGTTTGGCGTATTGTATCGCATAGTGATACACTCTGGGTAAGATGGGTTGAGGTAAATCTGCTTAAGAATGCACCCCTCTGGTCAATGAAAAAGAATACACATCAGGGCTCCTGGATCTGGCATACTGTTCAAATACAAGGAGGTGGCTAAAGATTTTTGCAAAGCTGAGGTGGGGAATGGAGAACGTACATCGTTCTGGTATATCCGTGGTCAAAATTGGGTATTCTTGCTGACCATTTAGGAGATAGAGGAGTAATTGTAATCGGCATTGAGTGTAGTAGCTCAGTTGCGGATGCGTGGGGTGGGCTGGTCGACGTCGTGGTCGCCACCGCTCTGACCAACTAGTTCAGATTGAAGATGCTTTGAGTTTGCAGTTGCAGAGCAGAAGTAACAAGGAGGATGGTGTAGTTTGGCAAGGGAAGGTGACGTTCTCAGGCCGCGGGTTTCAACTAAAGACACTTGGAATCACGTTCGAACCACATCAAACACACACACGAAGATTAATGGTAATATATATCTTCTGATTTTACTGACTACTGTATTCTCCGAAGAGATTTAATGTCCTAATTACACACACGGATAAGTCTCATTGTTACATACATATTTTGCTCTTCTTTGGTCAACTTTGCTTTCGTTCTCTTTAAGCATTAATACTTGTAAATTAGGGCCTAAATCTGTTTAAGCTAATGACGCCCAAAGATCAAGTTGTTCCGGTACGGTTTACCGAAATTTAACCGGTGGTTTTAGTGAACCGGATAAAATAAAACCCTACATTTCGTTTGTTTGCTGTCTTCCTCGGATGTTTCGGCTTCTCCGACGCCTTTGCATATCTTGCCGAGTCTTTTCTTCATATCTCTGCTTGTAGAGCCGAAGAAGCCAGCGATATGAATCCTAACTCTCATTCACTGAAACCCCTAAAAAATTAGGTCTTGGATTAAGCTTTTGTAACAAGGTAGGTTTCGAGGTTTTTTTTCTTTTGGGTTACGTTCCTTAGTCTATAAGACTCCTATTTGCGTAGTGAGCTCTAAGTTTCCCTCTATGAATGTTCATGTTGGAAATCCATAAGATTCCTATCTTACCAGTTTGACGTGTTTCTTTGCTTGGATTCTACATGAATCTAAACATCAAACCTTTCTCTGTTTTGTAATATTACTCTCTTCGTTTCGTGCAGAGAATATGGATCGCATAAGCAAACTACCAGACGATGTTGTTGGTCATATATTGTCCTTCCTTACCACAAAGGAGGCTGCTTTGACTTGTGTTCTCTCCAAGAGGTGGCGCAATCTGCTTGCATTTCTCCCTAATCTTGTCATTGATGACCGTAATTTTCTGCATCGGGAACGCTGTAAAGAGTTAAGGGAAGATATTCGACAGAGCTTCATGGATTTTGTTGATAGAGTATTGGCATTGCAGGGTAGTTCTCCCATTAAGAAAATTTCGCTCGATGTTTCGGGCGGTTTTGATATAGCTCGTGTTAATCGTTGGATACAGAATGTGATGGTGCGTAGTGTTTCAGAGATTAATCTATCAGTGACTAGGGATACGGAATCGAGAGATAACTATAATCTGTGTTCAAAAGTTTTCGAGAACAAGAAACTAATAAAGCTGGAATTACGTGGTGCAATGGACTTTTGTTCGGTTGATGGGAGGATTTTCTTACCGATGCTCAAAACTCTTGTTCTTGAGTCAGTTTGGATATCTGTTGATAAGTTTGAGATTCTTCTTCATGCTTTACCTTCGCTTGAGGAATTAGTTCTAGATTATATAGACTGGAAAGAAGAGGAGGAGGCCAATGTGTCTATATCAAGTGCAAGCCTCAAAACCCTAAAAATTGAGTCCAGCTGGGAGTTACGCTGATTATGTCGTGGACAATTATTCCGTAGCTAAAATGGTAAACTTGTTTTGAGGCTCGAATCAGCCTTTTGGTAAGTGCTGAAGAACAAATCATTCGAGCAAGAGCGCCAAACAATGATGGGTTAGACGATGATGTTCTCCAGCTTGCAAATGTGGGGAAGCTTATGAATGGCATTCAATATGTTCGGTATCTAGTTCTGTCTCCTGATACTCTTGAGGTCAGGTTTCTTCTTCTTTTCTCTATTTTTGTGATATTTTGATCCAGCTGGTCTCCATGAAATAAAAGAAAGAAAACCAGCACAATTTGTCATCTTCGTTCTAACTGTGGCTTTGTCTTTGTTGTCAGGTTCTGTCTCTATGCACTGAATTGATGCCAGTATTCAACAACCTCAAAAAGTTAGCTGTTAAGAGTGACAAGAAGCGAGCATGGCAAGCAATGCCAGTTCTTATAAGGAAGAGTCCTCATTTAGAAAATCTAGTCCTTGAGGTATAATTTAAACAACTCATTAGTTTGCCAAATATGTCCAAATATAGAGTTGCATGGCTTATTGTCTCTTTATGCTTTCAGGGTTTATTGCACCATGTCACAGATAAATGTGGGGATGCTTGTGACTGTATTCCACGAGAGGACAAAGGCCGTTCACTAACTTCTTGTCCAGTAAAAATGTTAGAGATTAAAGTGTTTCAAGGAACAGCCAAAGAGATTCACCTGATAAAACATTTCTTGGACTATTTTCCGTGTTTGAAGGAGATTAAAATCTATATTGAAGAAAATGGTCCTACACAGGTCAAAGTCCCCGAAGTGTGTGAAGTTATCACGGGGGAGATGA
Organism: Camelina sativa; assembly: GCF_030686135.1. Taxonomy (NCBI): domain Eukaryota; kingdom Viridiplantae; phylum Streptophyta; class Magnoliopsida; order Brassicales; family Brassicaceae; genus Camelina; species Camelina sativa. The sequence continues at coordinate 24,970,672 of NC_141890.1, read as the reverse complement.
TGGAACACTACAAAAAGTCATCAAGTTGCAATGTCCAGCTCCTAGTGAGTGGTAACTTGTATAAGAAGTGGACTCCATAATGAAGTCTCTAGAGAACAAAAGTTGCTGTTAGGTTTGCCAAAGTCCCTTTTGAATTTGATTTTGGCTTTGATTGACTTGAAAACTGTTTCACACCAAGTGATCGAAATCCGTAGTTTTTACAGTCATTTTGCCCTTAATTTGTTTGAGTTGTTCTTTGTTGGCGTCTTTACTCCAAACGACAAAATTTAATTAATAGTTTACTTTTAAGATTACTTGGAAGGATTATCCATTAGGGGAAGATTATCGGTGGGTTCTTATAAGTGGATTGTTAAACACTGTTTGATTTTTTTTATGAATTAATTGTGTATTGTTTTGAATATAAGAACCCATGATCTTTTAATTAAATTTTTTTTCTTCAATGGTAGTTCTAATTTTGGGTCTCTTATTTTTGAAAATATTGTTTTTTGAAAATTAAAAATTGTAAATAGAATAGAAGTGGTATAAATGTGTAAACATTTAAGATTTTATAAAAATAGAAAATATTACATTTAAGTAATTTTCAAACATACAAAACATAATAAAAACATTAATACATATTACAATAGAAGTGCAATTCATAAATGGAGAAAATGATAAATTTTAATACTGATTTGCTCCAAATTTTGCCCAAATATTCTCAACCAAATCATCTTCCAAGCGTTTATGTTTTTCTCGATCACGAACATCCATTCGAATCTTGAGCATAGTAGCAACACATGAATGCCTGCTTGTTGGAAGCGTGTAGTCAACTTCTGAAGCTCTATTTGACTCCGATTGTGCGAATTCAGTTTCATCAAACAGAGTGTACCCATCTCGTTCGTCCTCGACTATCATATTGTGCAGTATGATACACGCTCTCATTATTTTCCCAATTTTTACCTTATCCCAAATAAGAGCCGGGTTTTTGACTATGGCAAATCGAGCCTGCAAAACTCCAAAAGCACGTTTTACATCTTTACACACAGCTTCTTGTTGTCTCGCAAATAAAAAGACTTTTGGAGTTTGTGGAAGTGGAATAGATTAGATAAAAGTAGCCTATTTTGGATAAATACCATCCGTCAGATAGTAAGCCAATTTATACTCATGTCTGTTAACACTGTATTTAACTTTAGGAGCTCGACCATACAAAATATCACGACTGGAGATTGCTCAAGAATATTGATATCGTTTAATGTACCTGGTGGTCCAAAGAAAGCATGTCAGATCTAGAGATCATATGATGCCACCGCCTCTAAAACGATTGTGGGCTTTCCAGACCCGCGGGTGTATTAACCTTTCCATGCGGTGGAACAATTCTTCCACTCCCAATGCATACAATCGATGCTTCCTATCATGCCGGAAAATCCGCAAAACTCACCAATGTCAAGTAGTCGTTGAAGATCTGCTGGTGTGGGTCTTCTCAAGTACTCATCTCCAAATAAATTTATGACTGAATCTGTAAAATTGTCCAAGCATGATAGCGCCATGGTTGAAAGAAGGGAACTTCATTTGCGAGTTTATCCACAATATGAATGAATAATGGCTTGTTCATTCTAAAACGGCGATGAAAAATGTTGGGAGAGTAAGTAGAATCCTCACTGAAATAATCATTCCACAAGTGGTCATGACCGACTTCTCGATTTCTTTTAATGTAAACTCGCTTTTTTCTTGGTTTAGGTGGTTGTTGATGTTGGATTGGTGGAGTAAGAAAATTTTGCCATACTTGATTGGTGATTTGATCGCATATTTGATTAAAACATTCATCAAGTATGTTATCAACATCATTTTGGGAAGAAGAAGCCATTTTAGAGAGTTTGGAAATAAAGAAAAGGTGTTTTTGTGTTTAAAATTTAGAGAAGGAGTTGTTCTTTTAATCGGTTTGGTGTGAATGTTTTGTGTGCTGGCTTTGGACATTATATAGAAAATTTTGTGGTCAAAGTAAAACTTTAAATTTGTTGTACACAAACATTGGATACAATATGTGGTCTAAAATGATAAGAAAACATGTGTGGTAAAAGTACAAAAATACAAAAGTACTTGTACAAACATGTGGTCAAAGTACAACATTATACAAAAGTGAATCCATTTGCTTTGGCTTTTGGTGTTACGCGGATGAATCCATATCGTGAGATGCTTTTTTGCTTCTTTTGGTGTCACGGGTAAGAGTTTCCCAATTCTTGTTCGACCTGCATTACAATGACAAACCAATTAATACAACATCCCAAGTACCAATTGTATGGCAAACCGATTAATAACAAACATCCCAAGTCCCAATTATCATATCATAACATAACAAACACCTACCGATTAATAAAGCATCCCAATTATCATAAAATAACAAACACCAACCGATTAATAATACATCCCAATTATCATAACATAAACAAACACCAACCAATTAATAATACATCCCAATTATCATAACATAAACACAAATAAACTGAAACAAAAACATAGTTAACACATTCTTTAACAAACTGAAACAAGAACATAGTTAAAACATAGTTAAAACACTGCATTCTTTAACATTCAAGCTGATGACATCATGTCATCAATTAGCTTATCCTTAAGAGCTTTTTCTGATTCAGTTAGTGAATCCTTTTTAGCAATCAGATTTTCAAGCATCACATGCTTGATATGCTCCTTCTTCATAGCGAACTCCTTCTCTTTCAATGCGAAGTCCTTCTGCTTCATCTCATACATCTTCGACACACGCTCCAACTGAAACTCCAAGTAAGCTTTGCCATCTTCCTCCACATCCGGTTGGCTGTTAGAGCTTTTTTTGGACTTCCCCTTGGCAGCCTTAACACCAGGAGGACGGGGCAATGGTTCATCCACATCAATCGGATGGTATACATCCTGTTTAGACCCATCAATACTCACTCTTACCCTTTTCACTCCATTTCCTTTAATAGATGTGGAGGCACACCATTTTTGATCGTATCTTAAGTCTCGCCATGCATGCTCCAAGGTAAAATTCTGTCCATGATCATTAAGGTATATATGATGTGCTAACTTCATCACATCATCTTCATTTTTTCCTCTAGTCTTCTCTCTTGTGGCAGTCTCGTAACAACCAACGAAATTGCACACCAAGTCGTTTATCCTCCTCCACCTCTGCTTACAATGACTCGGCTCCCTCTTTGGTCGACCTTTTGCATTTGGACAGGATGCAAAGTAATCCGCAATCCTTCCCCAAAATGCACCACGTCTTTGCTCATTCGAAGTCACCGGATCCTTGCTCGTGTTGAGCCAAGCGGAGACGAGCATGATATCATCAGTTGGTAACCATGCATGCCTTGACTTGCGGTTTTCTTAAGGGGATTCAGGTTCAAATGGAGCTTCAGAACATGGACTTAGAGAGTGAGTGTATTCGAGTTTTTGGGTATCATGTTGACTTTGTAAAAGATTCAAATAGCCAGAGGTGGGACGATATGGATTCATGTAGTCATTTGGATCCATATTGAAAGGGCGAAGGAGTTATGTTTTGTTTGTTTAAAGGAGAAACAAGATATTGCTAAAGGGCGAAGAAGTTGTGTTTTGTTTTTTCACTATGAAGTGTAAGACTTTGAATTTATAAGGTTTAGGTTATATTTACTTTTACAACTATTTGGTTTAAATTTTAAAATTAAGTGTTTACCTAAACTATAACAACCAAACATTAAACATCTTCACAACCAACTAACAAAAAACTTCAAACAATAATATCAATGACTGACTAGACTAATTCCTACACTAGCAAGTACTAAACCTATTTATCACAACCAACAAACAAAAGCTTTAACATCAATGACTAGACTAATACCTACACTAGCAAGTACTAAATCTATTTATCACAACCAACAAACAAAAGCTTTAACTAACAACAAATAAATGAAAAAAAGTTGAGGATGATGGCCAAAGAGGTAGCACAGTCTATACTCATCAATCCATGTTTGTCCATTTAACCTCAAAACAAAAGAGAGATCCGCGATTAATGAAGCCCGAATTCAAAATACAAATATCATTCATGGCCAAATAAATTCGAATTTGTCAACCATACCAATGATATTACTACAAGCTAAATCGAACAAAAACAATGTACTCTTCAATTATACAATAATGTGTCAATAACAGAGACAATTACAAAATCAGTGATATTGAAAGAGATATTGTTTTGACAAAATCAGTTATATAACATATCCATCTTCAGACGTTATCTAAACTTAACCAAAACAGATCATCATTAGCATCATTATCATCATTAGCATCATTAGCTTCTGTTGAATAACTTTAATCAGCATATCTCGAGACATTCATGGCCAAATCTTTCCAAATTCATCATAACCGGAGTTAAAAAGACAACATCTACTAAGCATAAGGATCAATTCGGAACATATGAACACCAAGAACCCTAATTTTGTAAGAAACATCAAAAAACCCTAATTTGCGATCCAAAATAAAAAAAACTCTAATCATAAAACACTAATCGGGATTGATTCAATCACTAATTGTATTGAGAAACTTACCCTCTGCTTCCAATTGATTCAATCTCTACCGATTGATTGGACTCCCAATTCACGATTCACGATTCCAAATCGCCTCTCCTACAGCCTCTCGGAGCCGATTCACGATTCAATCTATCGCGATGGGACACGGCCGAGTCATCAATTCACGATGATGAGCATCTCCTCCGACCGCAATCTCCTCTTCCTCCACACCCTTTGATTCCAAATACAAATCTTCGTTTTTTCGCAATCGCGAGAGAAAAAGAGAGAGAGAGAGAGAGAGAGAGAGAAAGATAGAGAGAGAACGAAAGAAATGATATGCGATCCAAATAATTTTTTTTTCTCTTTTCTATTTTTTTGTTCGACCAATACAATGCTGACACATATCGTCTCTTAGATTAGAAATGGGTATACTATATAAAGGGCTCTCTTAGATTTTTTCTTTTGTTCTGATTTATTTTTTTCCACCAAAATGCTAAGGTCTTGCGGAATCAGGTACGATCTCATCCTCTACCTACGGCTACTAGTGGTGCAGATGTAGTGTTGTGGAGGGCAGGTATTGACGATTACACTCCACGTTTCTCGACAAAACGCACTTGGACTTTAATTCGACAAGAGAAAGAGAAACTGAGAAGCAAGAACAGAGCTGGCATCGCGTCATTCGGATGAGCTGGGGACGTACGCAAGCTTATCTATTATGCGGCGAATCAAATGAAACAAGCGAGCACCTCTTCTTTGCGTGCCCATTTTCTTTCACTCTATGGATCGGGATTGCTCAGTCACTACGAAGAATCTCCCCAGACTGGAATCACTCAATCTCCTTACGTTTCTGTTTTCAAACTGCAATATACCATCTTTGGCGTGAACGAAACGAGAGAACATTCCTCTCCTGATCATTATGGCTCAGAGCATAATCAAGATCACTCTTGTTTCGCCTCACAGCGCTACACTACCCCTAAGACTCACTAAGCTATGTTTTGTTTTGGCTTCTAATGTTTACAACTCTAAAGTTCAAATTTTATGTTTTAGTTTTACCTTTGAGTCATTAAAACGTTGTACATAACACTTTATTTTTCTTACAAAATTTCACATTTTACAAAAAAAAAAAAAAAAAGGGTTTGAACTAATTCAACTCAAGGAAACCAATATCGATTAACAGTGTATAGTTTAGAAGGTACAGAAGCATTTATTATTGATAACTCGATATTTATCATGTATATATTTGTAAAATACTCTGTCATTCTTTTTTTTTTTTTTTTGCATGCTTTGAAAACTTAGATATTTTAGTTATTTAGTACAATTAAATTAATAAATGTAATCTTTGTTTGCTAACACATTGTTCTCATTAAGATTACATATAATGTGTTAAGAAAACACCCAAAAAATATCTACATATAGATTAAAATCTATATATCGGTTCTTCTGAAAAAAAAAAAACAGAAACACAAAGCAAATTAGTAACTGAAAGTAAAGCAATGCATATATACTACTTATTCAATAACTGAAACGAGTTTTCAAGATATGAGAAAAACTACAAAATAACTTGTGCTATAACAATTCCAGCCATAACTTTATTAACTTTATTAATATCATCTATTTTTTTTTGGCAATCTGCCGTCTGTATGGATATAAACTATGTTACTTTCATAGACAGTGAATCCTAATATTAATGAACTAAACACGAAACATAATAATATATGAAGTAAAGTTGATGAATACTTATTCAATAAATGAAACATGTTTTAAAGATACGAGAAAAGCTACAAGACAACTTGTGCATAACATAAACTTAAGCAGATTACATGTCTATATTCCGGCCATAGTTGACGACCATGACATAATCAGCGCTTGAAGATCCAGCCTTGAAATTCATTATATCAACATTTTTCTTTGTTGTGACCCAACGTTCCCACAAATCAAGCAACATTGTTGATGAGTTTAGAAGTTCATTGTCCAAGTATAACTCTACCTACAATATTTATAAAACACCAAATATGTATAATCAACCATTTTATCAAACTAATAAACCTATCAAGAAAGAAGAAGAAAATATAAGTCACCTCATCTTCGGTTTTAAGATCAAGTTTTTTTGCAACATATTTTTTGAGATATGAAAGTTGCATGTAACTATTCCTGTGAGAATGAACACGTAAATACATATATATATATATATATATATATATATATTATCATTAATTAAAGTACTATCATATATAGCTAATTGTAAAGAGATGAAAAATCAAACGTACTTAATCCTTATGTAAGTAGGCGATATTTGTCGCAGTGGCGCATTCTTATTCCTGCAAACATTTGAGATTATGTTGTAATCTAATATACAATTTTTAGCAATAACGGAAAGAAGAGAATGAACATAGGAAGATTGAGTTAAAATAATGTCTTACCCTCCATTAGAAGCCACCAAACTTAACCATATTGGAATGTTTCTCTTCTTAGTAGCACAAGACGAAATAGTATTTTGTAGTTTATCTTGTACCAATGGTTCAACTACCTTTTCCTCTTTTATATCTTCACTTGATAGAGTAGAAAATTTTCGATCATCGAAACGATTGGAAAGCCTGACCGGCTCAACAGTCACTAAGTCATCATCTCTCTCTAGCTTAACTTCTGTTTTCACGAAGTCATCATCTCTCTCTAACTTAACTTCTGTTTTCACCAAGTCAACATCTCTCTCTAACTTAACTTCTGTTTTCACCAAGTCATCATCTCTCTCTAACTTCACTTCTGTTTTCACCATGGTAGATACTTTTCTGCGCCCTACACAAATATAAATTTTAGTATTTCAAAAGTAGTGAGTCAAATTAATAATAAACTAAAATCCAACCAAAAATAGTGAGCAAATATAAGTCATGGTAGATTGAATAAAAAATGTGTTTGAATCATCATACCAAAATAAATGTTTTCAAAATTACTTATATAAGCTCACATAAAAAAAATATAAACAAAACCTTTATCTTCTTTGTACCTAATGACAACCTGTATGTATGTTTGTATCTGTGGTGCTTTATATGTTTGCTTGTAGCTTTCACAAATCATCTTTGAGAACAAGGATATATGTAATATAGTGTCCAACAACAAATTTTAATTTGGTAAAAAAAGATTTAATTTGATTATTGACTATAAAACACCTCCAAATCTCTTTTAATTAATTAAAATTATTTTTCCTAAATTTGTATAATTGTAAGTCAAATGTGCATGAATCCAATTTCATATGGATTACATACCAAAAATAAGCCATTTTATTTAGAATTCTACAAATTATGGGTAAGTTCAAGAATCAAAGATAATTTAAATTAAATTTCCCTGTAAAGAATGATTTTCTAGGTTAAAATAGTAATACCTTCCATAAAATTCTACTTTTAAATTTGATTTTAAAATACCACAGCATAATAAATAAAAGAAATACATATAAATTTTCCTCAAACTTTTTTTTAGTATAGTAAATTAAATATTTTGTTGGTAGTTTATAGCTAAACATATTTTAATTAGTATGCTATTTTCAAATAATTGTTTTTTAAAATTTTGGTTCAACTTGATCCATGAAAGGATTTTATTTGTCTAAAAGATTTTTAAATAGTATAGGAACGAAAAAATATCAAAATTTACCAAAACAACAAGGGTATACAACAATTTTTCACGTACTTTCGGTCCTACATTCGATTAACTTATAGAAATATATATATATATATATATATATATATATGTCTGTTATTAAAAATCTGTTTATAGCAATTGATCGTTGACTTAAAATTTTAAATTATAAGATATATATTTTTAAAAAATTAATCTTTAGGATGATGTTACAAAAATGTTTTAGTACAGTGATCATATTTGTTTGTAGATTATATCTGCTTGTCACACTAACAAAACGTAGCTTGTCATTTCTTAAGAGCCGAGCGTGATTTGAAGGTGAGCAAGGAATACTTACATATGAATTGTCAGGCTAAGGAACGTTACAAGTACTTAATGCTTAATTTTATGTTTCAAAGATGTCTTTTGTTATAATGGAAGACACTGATCGATTCCCACTGATTGTATATGAAGAAACGAACTAATTTGTTGACCATCAATATGTCGGTTGTCGGAAGAGGATATGGTTATAGGGTCGTGTAACAACTAGTATGGATAAATCATACGATAGGGTAGCTCGAGTATAGAAAGATGTATGAGTCTCAGAACTTGAACTTGCTAACTATATTATTGTTTTCTTTTTGTTAGTTCTTCGTTAGGGTAAACCTTTTGCTAAAACCACAACAAAAGAAGAAAAAAAAGAAGAAGAGTGAAACATGCATCAAACCCGAAAATTAACCTAAACAAGTCATAAACCTTATTGATTTTTTTTTTGTCACTATTAGACCACAACAGACCGGTCTAGATGTGATGGTGTCTTGTGCATTAAAGAATTACTATTTGCCAATGCTCTAAAATCACTTCTAAAATCACTTCACCCTTATTGATTATTTTTAATTCTATAATTGGTTTTATTCATGTAATGAACTTATTGAAACCCCTCAATTTGTCTCCGATCATGGATGAGATCTGAGAATGACACTTCTTTGGGATATATAATTATATATACAAATATATAAAGTTTTGAGATTGTAAGACTGGATATTTGTTGTTAACTTCATCAAGATGAAGGGAGGTATATTGAACTTGATATTTTAGGAGATTTGCTGGGATTTTAATATTTTAGGATTTTAAGAGATTTGAGTGTAATTTTAGGAGATTAGATTATTGAATTTGAGATTTTAGGATTTGATGAAATTTGAAATTTGAAATTTCGTGAGATTTGCGGTAAAATTTTAGGTGATTTTATGATAGTTACAAAAAAAAAAAAAACGGGATCCACCTGGAATTCAAAGTCTACTAAAATTTTCTTAATAAAAAGTATTTAAAAACCAACATAAAGAACGAAAATAATCTAAGTGGGATGTATTTAAAATCTATTCTTATTTTTTATACTTTTTATAGGTTTTGTTAATTCCAAAATTTTGGTTTACAGTTGGTAATACTCTTGTCTCCACGGTTAAGTTCATTAACTGGCTGCCGTCAGTTCATTTCTATCTTAAAAAATTGCTATTGACCATCAACGAGCCCATCTTATCGTGGGAGCTTATTAAAGTATGGGATCAAGAGGCCGAACATAGGCCCAATGGAGCTCAAAAGCATGACAGCGAAGATGCCGGTTCTCGACATCGGTGCTGAAGATCAAATCCGGCAACGTACAAATCGTTCCCGCAATCAAATGGTTCTCTCGTCACAACGTGGAGCTCGTCGATGGTCAGAGGTTAGATATCGATGCAGTGGTTCTCCCACCGCTTTTTTAAACTCTATTTGGTTATATCAGTTTACAATTTTCATTGGCCTCAACAATAAAAAGTGGTGCGAAGTTGAATGAAATGATCAAATTTTTAGCAAAATTTTCCAGAGTTAGAAGGCAGTGGCGTTTTAGCATGTTCCCAGTCTTGATAAGTTGAAGATTTTGACCATCGTCGTTGACGGAAGCTCCGCTGCGGAGGTTGCCAAGAGATCCGGTTTTGATAGAACGGAGGAGAAGACAATTGCTGGAGGTATTCACTTGCAGAGAGAAAGTGAGAAAGTGAGAAAGAGAGAGAGAGAGAGAGAGAGAGAGAGAATATAAAGAGAAGACAAGTTGCAGAGATGGAGGTGTTTACAAAAAATTGCACTTTGTTTCGAACTCTTCTTATAAAAAATCTTTCAAAGTTTCACCTACAAAAGTGTGATTTTGTAAGTCATATTTTTGAACTAAAAATGTTATAAAAATCTCTTAGAATCACATTCAGTAGTTTTAAAAAAAAATTGTGATATTTTGAATAATAGTAGATTTAAAGTGAGATTTGTAAATTATTAACTGAATAATAAAATATTGTATATGATTTTAAATGATTTCTATAAATTTCACATTCAATAACATAAGATTTCAGATGATTTTTAAAAATCACCAATTAAAATAACAGAGAATTTAAGAATAATCTAAAATCTTCTAAAATATCAGATTCAATACACCCCCTAACTTGTTTACATTTTATTTTTAATATTTGATATTTCATTGAATCTTTAATCTTTAGTAAACAGTTCATAACACAAGCAAGACTTTGAAATTTAAATCTTATTAAAACATTTATAACACAGAATTTTAATATATGAAGATGTTTGAATCAGCAAATACAAAAAACAGTTTACTAATTGAAATAACTCGATCCGTTTTTTTTTAATATCTTAATATCTAGTGATCATATACTCGCTAGCAAACTAGCCAAAATTAAACAACAGCGGATAACATAAATCAATAACAATAATCTAAGAACGAATGAAACGAATAACATATATCCAACAATGCTAATATCATAACAAAGTCATAGAACAATGAACAACCAACCTAACAACCGTTCTAGACCACATCGTTCCATTCTAGCAACCTAACAAAAGCACATAACAAACAACCGAGCATCTAGAACATCCTCCTCTTCATCGCCTTGATTCCACGATCACACTTTGTCTTCACCTGCACAACAAACACAATTGAGATGCGTGAGTATTATCATATATACTCTACAAGACGATCCTCCCATCTACTGGGCTATGAAGACAATCAGAAAGACAAAAACAAGCAATACACAAACAAACAAGCAAACCAGACAACTTTGAACACACACGTTGACTTTGCGCACTTGCGTCGACCATTACAACGTCCTTGCATCGACCGATAAACACCTTGCATCGATCGATGCAGTCATGCGGATCATCGCTGAAACGATTTCTCTCGGACTCTCTCGGCTCCAAACTTCGCTTCAACGTCGTTGGTGCCAGAATTCTTCTCCAAAGGGTTAAAGAGAATTAGAGATCTTCTCCCAAATCTTACAAATGCTCAAAGGCTGCGTCGAATAAAAGTTATATTTCTAGAGCTCGAGCCTCATGCTTAAATACTAAAATAAAACCCTAAAAGTCGGTTTAAAACGAAAAAGGAAAAGTTTCTTCGGGTACGGGATCAGCCAATCCCGAATGAGGATCAGTCGATCCTGGATGCTTTTTCTGTGTTTGCTCCATCTACTTGCTAGTCTGATCAGTCTTCAACAAATTGGCTCCAGATGCGTGTTTTCATCCCCAAAATACTCAATTTCCTTCCAAAGTAACCTAGAACCTGTACAGACTCACAAAAGACTAAAAAGACACTAAAAACACACTTTGACTCAATAAAAGACTCAAAACAAATAGTAAAAACTATGGTTGTATCACAAACCACACAACAAACCCGTAGCTAGAACCGTAAGAGCTCTGATACCAAACTGAAACAACCCGACCTTGTTTTTTAATACCCAAATATATAGTGATCCTATACTCACTAGCAACCTAACCTCAATCAAACAATAGCGGATAACATAAATCAATATTAATAATCCAAGAACGAATGAAACAAATAACATTTATCCAACAATACCAATATCATAACAAAGTCATAGAACAATGAACCAGCAACCTAACAACCGTTCTAGACAACATCATTTCATTCTAACAACCTAACAGAAGCATAGAAAAAACAACCAAGCCTCTAGAACATCCTCCTCTTCATCGTCTTGATTCCACGAACACACTTTGTCTTTACCTGCACCACAAACACAATTGAGATGCGTGAGTATTATCATAAATACTCTGTGAGGCGATCCTCCCATCTACTGGACTATACAAACAAGCAGAAAGAAAAACACAAGCAATACACAGAGAAACAAGCAAACCAGAAAACTCTGAACACACATGTCAACTTTGCGCACTTGCGTTGTAACGACCCGACTGCCACCTCTTAGTGGGCACCATGTCCAATCCCTGTCAATGGGCCCACCTTCCTTAATGTGCCTCACGTCCTCTCACTAGGTCTGTGAGCCCATCCATATCCGACGAGTTCTCTGAAGACCCTTGACCGAAAAGATAAGTGCACTTTGATGACATAGGTGGCCAAATCAATTCTTTTAAACCTCTCCGCACGTCGACCAATGCAACGTCCTTGCATCGACCGATGAAATCCTACAAATCCCTAAATGCGTCGATCGATGCACTTCATGCATCGCCGTTAAATCCCTCGTGGATCATCTCTGAAACGATTTCTCTCCGACTCTCTTGGCTCCAAACGTTGCCTCCACGTCGGTGGTACCAAGATCCACCTCCCAAAAACCATGAATGTCACGACAACCACTCACATCAAGCACAAAGCAATCAAACACACCAAATCACACATCTAACCGCTTAGATAAGCCATGATCACAAAATCAAATTTGCAAAACAGAGAGAATAGACCACACACGACTAGAGACAGCACCTCAGCACGCTCCTAACACGTTCACGACCTCATATCTCCAACCACAGGAACAGATCTCTCAAGAACAAACACATAATTCACAGAAAACTCTTTGGAAACTTTTCTCTCTTTTGCAGAAGTGAAAACGGCTGAAACAGGCCAAGGACATCGACAATAAGCTTTGATACACGACCCATAGGGTTCCCAAAACCCCTAAACGGAGAAACACGTACGTTTGGCTTAACTTGTCCTACAAAAAATACCTTGCATCGACCGATGCAGACATTCCAAAACAAGGATCCCGGTTCACGAATGTTACACTAATTAACATTATTAATACTATCTATTTTTTTGGCAATTTGTCGTCTGCATGGATATAAACTATGTTTACTTTCATAGACAGTAAATCCTAATATTTTTGAACTAAACACAAAACATAATAATATATGAAGTAAAGTTGATGAATACTTATCCAATAACTGAAACATGCATGTTTTAAAGATATGAGAAAAGCTACAAGGTAAACTTAAGCAGAATACATGTCTTGTTGATGAATTTAGAAGTTCATTGTCCAAGTATAACTCTACCTAGTTACAATATTTATAAAACACCAAATATGTATAATCAACCATTTTATCAAACTAATAAAACTATCAAGAAAGAAGAAGAAAATATAAGTCACCTCGTCTTCTGTTTTAAGATCAAGTTTCTTTACAACATATTTTTTGAGATATGAAAGTTGCATGTAACTATCCCTGTGAGAACAAACACGTTAAAAACTATATATATATCTATTTTATTATTAATGAAAGTACGATCATATTTAACTAATTGTAAAGAGATGAAAAATCAAACGTACTTTATCCTTACGTAAGTAGGCGATAATTGTCGCAACGGTGTATTTTTTTTTTTTTTTTGATAATTTCAGGAGTGATTCTAAAAGTTTCTCAGGCTCAAAAACTAATATTTCGGGGTTGGGGGAAATCATGTTATATTTTGAATCCGTGTGGCCAATGCTACTCGAATCCAAGTGGAGGGATTTTTCTCCCTTTACCACTGGACCGAAGTGACTTGGTTTGAGATTTTTTATTTCTGAAAACATTTGAGTTTTTTTTTTGACAATCAAACCCCATATATTAAGTTATTGGAGATGACTCTCTTCGAGATAGAGAGCGAGTTAGGAACCGACAAGCTTACATGGGAAAATTAGAAACCTCGTGATCTTGCACATTTTGCAAGTTTATCGACACAGATATTATCCTTTCGAGGAATATATCTAATACTAAACTTAGCAAATCTATCTCTGAAATGAGTAAAATCCTTCAATTCTAATGAAAATGTCGGCCAATCCTCGATATTAGACGTCATCCTTAGGAGGTCTGAACAATCTGTAGCAAAAAAAGCTTTATCAAAGTCCAACGCTAACAAACACTCCATAGCCCAAATAAGGGTATCTAACTCTGCATGTAAATGGGATAGGCTTATGCGCGATCCTTTTAGCCCCATGTGCAGGATTCTATCACCGTTAGATGCAATCCAACCATGTCCACTCCTATCCACCTCTGTATGTCAAGATCCTTCTATAAAGCATACAAGAGATTCTCGTGGAATTGGGGTCGAAGGTATGCCTGCTTGTTCTACCGCTGGTACTAATCTCTATTATTTGCTCTCCTCCAAACTTCTTCTTCTTGGATAGCTTTTTCCACTGTATCTTGCGGAGACTCAGAGATATTTTCAAACACTTTCCTATTTTTTGCCTTCGAAATGTACTACATCACCCAAGGGAATGTCTGCAGATTTTTAACTTCCATGCTTGCACCTTGAGTGTTGTAACACTATGTCCCTGAGGAGAAAGGTTGTAAATGGGGCGAGAAAAAATTTGAGATTATGTTGTAATTTAATATATAATAATTAGCAATAACCGGAAGAAGAGAATGAACATAGAAAGATTGAGTTAAAATAATGTTTTACCCTCCATTAGAAGCCACCAAACTTAACCATATTGGAATGTTTCTCTTCTTAGTAGCACAAGACGAGATAGTATTTTGTAGTTTATGTTGTACCAATGGTTCAACTACTTTTTCCTCTTTTATATCTTCACTTGAAAGAGTAGAAAATTTTCGATCATTGAAACCGTTGGAAAGCCTGACCAGCTCAACAGTCACTAAGTCATCATCTCTCTCTAACTTAACTTCTATTTTCACCAAGTCATCATCTCTCTCTAACTTAATTTCTGTTTTCACCATGGTGGATACTTTTTTGCGCTCTACACAAATATAAATTTTAGTATTTCAAAAGTAGTGTGTCAAATTTATAATAAACTGAAATCCAACCAAAAATAGTGAGAAATATAAATTTTAGTATTTCAAAAGTAGTGAGTCAAATGTGTTTGAATCCTCATACCAAAATAAATGTTTGCAAATCTACTTATATATATGCTCACATACCTTTATTTGCTTTGTATCTAATGACGACCAGTATGTTTGTAGCTGTGGGGGTTTATATATATGTTTTCTTGTAGGTTTCACAAATAATCATCTTTGAGAACAAGGATATGGATATATATATATATATAATGTCCATCAACAAATCTTAATTTGTTAAAGAAATATTTAATTTGAATTGAATTTTTATATAACATCTCATATCTATTTGATTAATTAAAATTATTTTTTCCTAAATTTGTATAATTGTTAGTCAAATGTGCATGAATCACATTTCATATGGATTACATACCCAAAAAAAAAAACCGTTTTTTCTAGAATTCTACAAATTAAGGGTAAGTGCATGAATCAAATATAATTTAAATTAAAATTCCCTTTAAAGAATAATTTTCTAAGTTAAAATTAATCATAGAAATATCTTCTTTAAAATTCTAATTTTAAATTTTTATTTTAAAATACCACATCATAAACAATAAAAGAAATAATTATAGATATTCCAAAAAGTATTTTTTTTTTGTTTGGTTTTTTTGGTTTTTTTTTGTTTGTTTTTAGGATAGTATGTTAATGATTTTTTTGGTCCTTATCTAGCTATTACACACACTCCTATTGTTGTTGTTAGTCTATTAACTTTATGTTTTGCTTATACACTCAAAGATAGTCTTATAAATTACAACCGGGTACACATACTACTTTGTTTATGTTTGTATAACAATTGCATGTAACCAACTGGAAGTCCAATTCTCTAAAACCGCATGATAAAATACCTTTAAGGAAAAACGAAAACCAGAATAAAAGTCACTAAAATTTACTATAAAATACACCCTCCCATTCAAAATACAGGATGTTTTAATCTAAAACACACTGATTAAAAAGTGTTTATTTTAAAAAAGTTCAATCATTCATAATTAAAAATGCATAATATAAAAACTATATATATATATATATATATAATTTGCATAAAAACTTAAAAACATCTTATAATAAAAAATAAAAAGAGTATGAAATAAATTGTTTCATTGTGTTACTAATAGACAACAGATATTTTTGGAATTTTTTTTAGTAAGTCATTGTATTATTAAAGGCAAAAACAATTAAATAAATCATTTAGATCAGAAGAAGAAAAAAACAAGTAATGGCATTCAAATTTCCAAGTGGATGATGCTTTCATAATTATCCATCATGACATAATTGTACGAGTTACGAAACCAGCAGCACTCCCGTATTCCTCCGATTTGAACCTTTCTCAAATGGTTCTTTTGCAGATCATAATAGAGAAAGTAATAAGGGGAATTCCATAGTATGGGTGACATGATAAGCTCGCCGTTTTGAGTTGTACCTTCTACATACATGTCATCAACTAAATGCATCTGACAAGGCTGCAAACCCTGAGATTTCCTCGACCAATTTCCAGCTTCTTCCAAGATCTATAAGTCCAACAAACCCTTTTCTTTAAAATCGGCAATATTAGAAATAGCTGGTTTTCCACCATACTCTATAAAATCCAATGACCCACCAAATTTATGCAGCACATCAGGTGCTTGGATCATATTGATCTCTTGAGACCTAACGTCAAAACTGAAAGCGATACGGCTAGATATATCAGTAGAAGCCAGATAATATATAACTCCGTTGATGCACGGTCCGTATTTTGTAGGTTTATGATGTTGTTGTTGATCAAACTGAATTCTTTTCCAGAAACCTTGGGGCTCTAGTACGAAGACCCAATGCTCTGAAGTTAACCTCTCAAAATCGTCTGAGAGAAGCACAACCGTGCAGACTACTTTGTATTGATCAAGGACGGGATCGTATCCCAAAACGTAGCTGATATCCTTACGTAAACCTTCTTCAGCAAACATAAACGTATTTGGTTTGAGAGCTTTTTCCTCAAGACCGGCCCTTCTAATGTTTTTCTTTTTGTTTCAATTTGCTTTAACGGGCCAAATCCCAATGGTTAGGTTCAGAACCAACACTTTGCAATGTATTCTTGTAGGTTTTATCCCTAGGGAAATTAGGTTTATGAGTTTTTAATATAAGTTAACGTGGGTCTCACGATAATGAAAGAAAGACCACAACGATAATGTAATTTATACTCATGGTAGTAAAGAAAGAGAACAAAGGTCAAAGAGAAATGCCACACCTCTCGTAAACTTGTATCATCGTTTTAAATTTTATTCAAAAACATGTGACCAGATAGGCAGATAAGAGAAGACCAGAGCTGTGAGACGCACTTGAACCTCATTAGCGATTTACCAAGGGAATCTCC
The DNA here is from genome assembly GCF_030686135.1 of Camelina sativa. Taxonomy (NCBI): domain Eukaryota; kingdom Viridiplantae; phylum Streptophyta; class Magnoliopsida; order Brassicales; family Brassicaceae; genus Camelina; species Camelina sativa. The sequence goes on along the minus strand of NC_141890.1, from coordinate 24,953,107 downwards.
TGCGCGACCCAATGGTCTCTTCTTCTTCTTCTTCTTCTTCTTCTTCTTCTTCTTCTTCTTCTTCTTCTTCTTCTTCTTCTTCTTCTTCTTCTTCTTCTTCTTCTTCTTCTTCTTCTTCTTCTTCTTCTTCTTCTTCTTCTTCTTCTTCTTCTTCTTCTTCTTCTTCTTCTTCTTCTTCTTCTTCTTCTTCTTCTTCTTCTTCTTCTTCTTCTTCTTCTTCTTCTTCTTCTTCTTCTTCTTCTTCTTCTTCTTCTTCTTCTTCTTCTTCTTCTTCTTCTTCTTCTTCTTCTTCTTCTTCTTCTTCTTCTTCTTCTTCTTCTTCTTCTTCTTCTTCTTCTTCTTCTTCTTCTTCTTCTTCTTCTTCTTCTTCTTCTTCTTCTTCTTCTTCTTCTTCTTCTTCTTCTTCTTCTTCTTCACTAGCCACCTTATTACCACTGTCTTCTTCACCAGACATCTCATCACCATTGTCTTCTTCTTGTTGTTACCACCACCTAGATAATGTCAGTATGAACACATTAAGCCAACTATTATATGTCTTTTAACTCTCACTTTTAACTCTCACTTTTGCATAGTGTTTTAATTGCTAAAATTATTGGATCAAAAAATATTTCGAATAAAAAATATATTACATAGTATACTAATCAATGAAGTATCATCACAATAGCGTATAACCAACCATGGAGAGAACCTCGGCTCCGCACTCCTCCCTTTGGAGAGAACCTTGCGTCCAACCTCCTCCACCATAAAGAGAACCTTGGCTCCACCTTCTTCCCTCGGATAGATAACCTTGCGTCCAACATCCTCCACCTTCCTCCCTTGGGGAGATAACCTTGCGTCCAACCACCTCCACCGTAGAGAGAACCTTACCGTAGAGAGAACCTTGGCTCTGCCCTCCTCATGTGTGGAGAGAACATGTTCACGTCTTTTAGCTATCTCAAAATGGCTTGCTCCGACAACCAATGAAACTAAAGACCATTTTCTAACATTACAAAATCTTTGATAGTAACTAATATTAAATTTTCTAATGTATTCAAGGAAGTGTTTTTCACACCATGATGTAGCCTTTGTCTGTGGAACGCCCCGATTGCCACCATGCTTAGTAAGCCCATGTCCATGGGCCCACATTCCTTAGTGGACCCTACGTCTACTCCTGGCTCATCTATATCCGACGGCCAGTCTGTTAAGTCCGAGAGACTTTAAATACTTGTTTACGGATCCTACAAATCACCATATGATTTTTTCCCAAATATTATATGTTTGTTTTACTTTCACTTTTGCATAGTATTTTTAATGACTAAAATTATTGGCTTAAAAAATATTTCGAATAAAAAATATATCACATAGTATACTAATCAATGATGTATCATCACAATAGCGTATAACCAACCATGGAGAGAACCTCGGCTCTGCCCTCCTCCCTATGGAGAGAACCTTGGCTCCATCTTCTTCCCTCAGGTAGATAACTTTGCGTTCAATATCCTCCACCTTCCTCCATTGGTGAGATAACCTTGTGTCTAACCTCCTCCACCATAGAGAGAACCTCGGCTCGACCCTCCTCATGTGTGGAGAGAACATGTTCACGTCTTTTAGCTATCTCAAAATGGCTTGCTCCAACAACCAATGAAACTAAAGACAATTTTCTAACGTCACAAATTGTTTTGATAGTAACTAATGTTAAATTTTCCAATGTATTCGTGGAAGTGTTTTTCACACCATGATGTAGCCTTTGTCTCTGGAACGCCCCGACTGCCACCTTGCTTAGGGAGCTCATGTCCACGGGCCCACGTCTACTCATGGCCCATCCCTATCCGATGGCTAGTCTGTTAATCTTACCTATTCCAAACTGAAAAAGGAGAAAGTAGGAAAAAAATTTTGTTTAAAAAAATGTGAAAAATTTATCTTTCTATTAAAAAGATTTTACCAATAGAACAAAGTTGAAAGCGATATTTTTGAATAAATTATTTCTTAGATGAAAAATATAACACGATCTATGTTTATATAGAAGTGAGTATTTACAAAATTTAGAATTAATAATTAATGGTATATTTTCCTTAATCCCATTTCTATTTTTTTTGTAGAATTAATAACTTGAAATTCAAAATAAATGTTATAATTTCGAATTAAAATTTTTTAATTTTTGTAATTTTTGTAATTATCGATAATTATCTTTTTACATTATTAATATTATTTAAAACAAAATCTTTTTTTTTGTTGTAATTTCAAATTCCTCTTATTAGATATTAATTTTTACATATGTCAAAATCTTAGATTGATATAAACATGACATATGTTAATATCTTATTAATGGCTAACTTTCAAAACTCAACTTTATATAATAAGATTTTCATAATTTTATATTTTTAGTATATTACATGTTTTAAATTATAACATTATAACACCATATATAAGCAAAACCTAATTTTTTGTAGAGATACTCTCATACATCATTAATCATAGCCAATATAAATATATTATTTCACTCTCTATCTTTGTTTTAGCTAACTTTAAAATATTTGATTTTTTTTTTACTTTACTGGTGAGATTTGACTTTTTCAAAAAAAATTTAAGTAATAAAAAAGTAGAACTTGAAAGAGTATTTAGTTATATAAATATACTAGATTAGGACCCGCACGATGTGCGGGTTTTAAAAATATTTAATAAAATTAAAATTTTAAAAATATAAATACTTTTTGTAAGTGAAAATATTTTCCAGAATATTAACTATTACGAATATTATTATTGTCAAATTTCAAAACGTTCAACAGCTTATTCACAAAATGTTTTACATGCAATCAGCCCGTCAAATCGTCATCTTGTTAGCATCCACGTACAATTTTACTTTATGTTTTACCACTAATTATGTGTTCTTACACCCTAAAATAATTTATTGTTAAAATACGCTCTTTTATCACCACTTATAAAGTGTATATGTGAACAAATTAAGCCAATTTTTGTCTCTTTAAATTCACTTTGACGTAGTTTCCTTTCACCACTAAACTTTGTAGTGACAGTTTGTTTAATAACTACAATTGTTTACTCAAAAAATATTTTGGATGAAAAAATGAGGAGAAAATATCTACGTGATTGCAATGAGTTTATGACCAACCCAATAAAATTTGAGAAATTAAAAGACAGTTTAAAAAATAAAAAGTTATAACCACGATGATATAGGAGTCTTAGATAATCTCTAGATATCAAATATAAACTATAATAAAAAAATCTAAAAATACTACAGCAAAAGAAATTTTTTAAAATATTTATTTTAAAATGAATAAATAAATATTGATCTTACATATCTTTAACTGAAAAATAAAAAATAAACTCAAAATAATATAGAAAATTTTATTTTAAAATATATACCACGAATTTCTAATAAAAAAATCAAATTTAGGTAAATAATATAACTAAAATATAAAAATACTACAACATAATTAAATTAAAATATTACAAATAAGGAATAAACAAATATTGATAGTACGTAGATTCGTCATCCAAAATTGTATAAGACAAATAGAATAAAAGTTCTTATCATTGTCTAAGTTGCGAAGTTGTAATTTGGGAACCCTGTATTTTGGTAAACTATATGAGACAATGAAAAGTGAAAATCAATGAAAATTTTAAATAATATGATGTCTATTATTCATAGATGTGAAAATAGTCAGATAGGTGGAAGTAGTCAAAGATATATGTCTACATTATATAAATATTGTACTTACACATTGATTTAGTTTGTCTACCTATATATGAACCGTAGTTAAATCTAACCTTAGACGAGGTTCATCTACAAGTGTCTTTTCGATCATAGCAATCTGATCATCACTCATGATACCCCGTTTTCTTTTGCTAGCAAGGTTTTCTTATCTCTCATAGTTTGTATTTGTCTTTTTGGTGTTCATCATTTTCTAGCTTACTTACGATTTTGATTTGATATGGGATACCACTTAATATACATTTTATATAATAAGGCATATGATCTATTTTCTTACGGTGATAGCTGATAGGTAAATATTTCCTTTTTGCTTTTGATTTTTTTTTGTTTGGTAAATATTTTTGGACATTTTTTCTAGCGATTAATTTAGACATGTGTTAAAATCTAAGATCGTTAATTTGGCGCATGTCGTGATCATGTTAAACTGTATTCTGGATACATGTCAACATTTTATTGATATAATAATTGACACGTGCCACGATTTTGTTAATGAGTAACTTTGATATCAAACTTTACATAATAAGATATTTAAATTCTTATGCTATTTTCAAACAATTTTTTTTTAGTCCAAATTGATCCATTAAAGGATTGTATTTGACTAAAATATCTTTAATTACTACATAAACTACAAAATATCAAAGTTTTCCAAAACAACAAGGGTGCAATGTTGCTTTACTTTTGGTCCTAGATTCGATTAACTTATATATAAATATTTGAGTTATATCATTAAAAAGCTGATTATAGCAATTGATCTTTCACTTAAATTTTCAAATTATAAGTTTTAATTTTTTAATAATAAATCTTTTGGATGATGTTACAAAAAATGTAAAATGTTTTAGTACAATGATCATATTTGTTTGTAGATGATATCTGCTTTCACACTATACAAAACGTAACTTGTCATGTCTTAAGAGCCGAGCGGGGATTTGAGGAATACTTATACAATATGAATTGATCCACAAAAGAGAAGAATATCTCCAGTCTAACACACTTTTAAAAAAAAATATTTATCATTACATACACTTTCTACTATTTGGACACTTTATTTATGTCTATTAACTATCATATTTACAACAATACCATCAAACTATAAATATCTTTCTAGTTACCCAATTCACATATTTCTTTTTCATTCTCTTCTCTCTCTTTCATTGTTTAAATAAATATATAATTTTTGTTAGTTGGAAAGTGTTGCCACAAAAGTATATAATTTTTGTTAGAGAAAAGCAAAGTGTTTCTAGCAAAAGTGTTTAGATGAAATATTTCTCTTAAGCTCAAAGGATCGAGGTGCTGGATTCTCAAGTGTTTCTAGCACAAAAACCAGTAATATAATTTCCAAATATTTCTTTACAAGTTAAGAACAATATCAATAAATTCAGAAATTTATAAAGAATCTAAGACAAGAAGTCAAAATTTTTGCTTCCGGACGTAACAAACTGGCCGTCGGATATGGATGGGCTCACGGGCCTAGTGAGAGGTTGTGAGGCCCATTAAGGAAGGTAGGCCTGTAGACTGGGATTGGACATGGAGAACACTAAGAGGTGGCGGTCGGAGCGTTACAAGTGGTATCAGAGCCAAACCCAAAAGAGTGTGGAGTCGAGTGGACTCACACCGTCAGGGGGTGACGGTCTGGGTGCGCAACAAAGACGTTGCGATCTTTTAGTGGAGGTGAATTGTAACACCCCAGTTTCAGATACTTGCGAAGAGGTTTAAAAGAATTGACTTGGCCACTTATGTCACCAAAATGCACTTATCTTTTCGATCAAATGTCCTGAGAGAATTCCACAGGTAAGCGTGCTTATGCTGGAGTAGTCTTAGGATGGGTGACCTTTCGGGAAGTGACTGTCGGAAATGTGCGAGTGAGTAAAAAACACAGGAAAAGATCATGTGGTGATTTGTAGGGACGGTAACAAGTCTTTAAAGCCTCCCGGACGTAGAAAACCGGCCGTCGGATATGGATAGGCTCATGGGCCTAGTGAGAGGTCGTGAGGCACATTAAGCAAGGTGGGCCTGTGGAATGAGATTGGACATGGGACCCATTAAGAAGTGGCGGTCGGGGCGTTACAACTTCACCAAAACAAAAGTAGTTTTTAGTGGACGTGTATAACTTATTGTTCATGTGGACTTGATTTTGTGGACATGAAAGAATAAAATCGGTTGATAGTTAACCATGACTACTTTATTAAACCACAAATTTTTTTAATTAATTAGGTATTCATATATTTTTTCTCTGATATTCCAAAAATAAGTATCCATCTATGCATGTTAACTATCCACATAATAGTGAACAACATCAATGAATTTGAAAATTTATAAATAATGTAATGCAAGAAGTCAAAAATTTGGCCTAATTTAAAGTTTAGGGTTTAATGGTTGGGGTAGGTCAATTTGATGTTTTCTAGTAAAAGATCTTCAGATTTGGCTACATTTGTTAAAATTGCTATGAAATTAAATTTATGATTATGGTTTATGATCTAAGGTTAAGGTCTAAAGTTTAGGATTTAGGCTTTAGGGTTTATACTTTAGGGTTTATAGAACTTAGGGTTTAGGGTTTAAGGTTTAAGGTTTAAGATTCAGGGTTTAAGGTTTAGAGGTTTAGGGTTTAGGGTTTGAGGTTTAGTATAGGATATAATGAACGGATTCATGCTTAGATTTTGCGGGATATGATGAGGTTTAAATTGTTTGATAGTTAATAATGACTATTTCACCAAACGCAAGTGGTTTTTAGTGGACATGTATAACTCATCCATGTGTGGACTTGATTTTATGGACATGAAATATTAAAATCGATTGATAGTTAACCATGAATACTTTACCAAACCACAAGTTGTTTGATTAGTTAGGTTTTCATATTGTTTTTTATCTGGTCAACCAAAAAATAAGTATCCATCTTTGCATGTTAACCATCCACATAATCGCGAACAACATCAATGAATTTGGAAATAATAAAGAATGTAATGCAAGTAATCAAAAATTTGGCCTAATTTAAGGTTCAAGGTTTACTGGTTGAGGTGGGTCAATTTCATGTTTTCTAGTAAAAGATCTTCATATTTGGCTACATTTGTTAAAATTGCTGTGAAATTAAATTTATGATTATGTTATGATCTAAGGTTAAGGTTTATAGTTTAGGGTTTAGACTTCATGGTTTAGGGCTTATAGGTTTAGGGTTTAGGGCTTAGAGGTTTCTGGTTTAGGGTTTAGGATATAATATGATGAAGGGTTTCATGCTTATGTTTTTTTGGGATATGATGAGGTTAACATTGTTTGATAGTTAACAATGACTAGTTCACCAAAACATAAGTAATTTTTAGTGTATGTGTATAATTCATCGTCCATATGGACTTGATTTTAGAATAAGTATAGTATCCACAAATAAGTATCCACATATAAGTATCCACATAATAAGACATTTTTAGCATCCACATAACAATCAACAAATATTCAACTATAATTGGATAATATGTATTATAATTATTAATTTTAAATATAATAAAATGGATCTCAAAATGAAAAAAAAAAAAAAAATTATAATGAATCATAAAAACAAAATCAAAAATATATGTCATAATAATTAAATAAAGTAATTACAAAGAGAGTTACAGAAAAGAAAGTGAAGAATAGAAATAAAAATGTGACAGAAAATCTTGTCCATTGAATTTTAACTAATAGTTTCAATGAATAATATGTATAATTGGATAATATGTATTATAATTATTCATTTTAAATATAGTAAAATGGATCTCAAAATGTAGAAAAATAAAATTATAATGAATCATTAAAACAAAATCAAAAATATATATCATAATAATTAAATAAAGTAATTACAAAGAGAGTAACAGAAAAGAAAGTGAAGAAAAGAAATAAAAATGTGACAGAAAATCTTGTCCATTGAATTTTAACTAATAGTTTCGATGAAATGGTTCTAATTATTTATGACAAATCCTTTCAAATATACTTTTCACATTTATTAGTTAGACTCATGTTGTGGTACACGCTCATTTATAGCTGTAAGATCAAATTTTTAGTTAAAATCGGACGGACTGTAATACAAACTGCTTTTCTCTCTAATTATACCTCAACTTACATGAAGAGAGTTAAAATAGTCTAAAAATTATGTGAACAATGGAAAAATTGGCAGAAAAATGTCTCATGAACAGAAAGTGTGTTAAATGAATATAAACATACTTTCATAGAAAGTGTGTGTATGAATGTAAATCTCCCAAATATATATCGACAAAGGGATATCGTTTCTGAAATTTGATAGTTCTCTCTTCAAGGATCTGTAGTCGGTGCAAATCTAAGGAGTCTTCAGTTCAATCGAAATTAGTGAGTCTTAAATCACTGAAATTTTCTCCTGTCGAGTTTACTAATAACATTAGGACAAGAAAATTTTGATATGCCTTGCTAAATTTTAGATGTGGTTTTGTGTATCTGAGTTGGTCTTTAAGAGAGATTGACTTATTTAGAATTACGTTTGGCAGTCTACCCAATTTTCATTTTGATGCTCCAACTTGTTAAGTTTTGTAACTATAGAAAATGGCAAAGATTGACAAATGGAGTGAATGGACTACGCATTAAGAACAGCACATAATGTGGTCAAGAAAGGTGGGAGAAAAATACATGGTGAAGACAACGTAGAAGACCGAACATCTTTGGGGCTCCATATTATGAAAACAAATTGACATAACAAAATCATAGAGAAACAAATACGACCGTTAATCCCAACAAACACAATTAAGAAAAGAAAAGAAAGATTAAAAAGTTATCGAGCCGTTGCACCTTAATTGAATTCTTTGTCTCGCCCTTTAAGTCATAACGGTCATATTTTCAAAAAAAAAAAAAAAACATATACGACCGTTATTATAATCCCAACAAAATCCCAGCTTTATCGCTTTCTCAAATTTGTTGCATATAAAAAAAGTGGACTAATCAAGAAACTTCAAGAACGTAAGAAGGGAGAGTCGAACTGTGGTTAGGGAGGTCAATTTAGGATGAATGAACCAACTGTGCTACTAATACTCAACTGATGCAAAAAAATTTGTTTTATTATTTGAGGGAGGTCAGTTGATCCCCCTTCCTTTCACGTAGGTCCGCCACTGTATGCAACTACATCCTCTTAGGCTCAGCCTCAAGCTGCATCTTCCTCACGATCTCCCTCTGTCTCTTCCCATCACTCTCTGGTCTCTCTCTCATCTTTTTCTACGCTCTCACCATCGCCACCGCGGTTTCCGGCTGCTCGATCTTCGCCTTCTCCACCACCGCAACCACTAGCGACAGATTATACGGTTCACACATGGTAGCCACAGTCCTCACGGCCATATTCCAAGGCGCGGTCTCTGTTCTGGCGTTCACGAGAACAGGGGATTTCTTAAGGTTCTTGGAATCGTATGTTTTGGAGGAAGACGGTGCGGTGATACTTAAACTCGCTGGCGGTTTGTGTGTGGTGATGTTCTGCTTGGAGTGGGTCGTTCTTGTGCTAGCGTTTTTGTTGAAGTATAGTGATTATTTAGATGAGAGTGTTGTAGATGATGATGATTTCAAGGTTCCAAGGCAAGAAGACGATCTCAAGGATTGGCCTTCTTACCCATTTCAACTCAAGATTTAAAATTTCCAATTTAATTTTATTTAATTTTATTCATACACACGTTTGTGTTGGTTCATGCTTGTAATGTGTTCATATGTCGCACTTTAATTGGTGTAAAAATAATTCATCACTAAATTTTTATATATATAAATATTTCAAAGTCCAAACACATGGCTCTCAAACACTTGGCCTTCATGAGTTCCTATCTCATCCTATAATATCATTATATGTGTGTTTTGGTTGGTGCTTTTGTAATGTAAAGAGTCATAAGAGCATCATTAGCCGAGAAAGGTTCACCGTTACTCAAAGAAAAAAAAAAAAAAAAATTCTCTCCCTTTCTCTCTTTTTTATATTTTTTTATTACTTTTTAATAAAAGAATTTGTGGAACAAACCACCAATGGTGTGACATATCACATGCCAATGTTTTTTTTTTTTTTTTTGTAAAAGAGCACTTTGTTTTTATTTTTTTCACAATGTGTGTCCATCGATTCTTCTTCATCCAATTAATCGGATGATATCTTCTACCACATCCACCCAATTTACCACGTCAGCACCATCATCCATGGACACGTTTAAGAAACAGAAACAAAAATAAAAATTAAAAAAATATACCAAAAGAAGCGGAAAGAGAGAAGAAAAGAGAAAAAAAAATGCTGAGTAGGTCAGTTGCTTCAGCCGTTTCACAGGTCTCTTCTTCTACTTCTTCGCTCTTACCAAACTCTAAACAACTCTTCAGCTTCAAAACGCTCTCTGGATATCGTTCTTCTTCTTTCTGCGGCGGCTCCATTCGTAAAATCAACCATAAGCCTCTTCGAATGACGAGTTCCAGTATGACTCCAAGAGCTATGGCCTCGAAGCAGCTTGAGAACGCTGATCAGCTCATTGATTCTGTCGAAACCTTTATCTTCGATTGTGACGGTCAGTATATAACAAAAAAAAAACCACATAATGTAATTTTGTAATCGCTTAGTTTTAGTTAGATGATAGAGGAATATAGCCAAGAAATGTGCTGAATTCTCTCTTTGATTTTGTTTATTCTTCTGTGTTTGAAGGAGTAATCTGGAAGGGAGATAAACTGATTGAGGGAGTTCCTGAAACTCTTGATATGCTTCGTGCCAAGGTTGGTAAGCAATCTCTTTGATCGATTTGTTTTTAAGTGTGGAATGGTTATGGTTCAGCTTTCCCACTTAATTCTGATTGATAGTTTCTTCCGTTACATATTAATTGCTTTTCCTTGGTATTCTTAACTTTTCTAGGGAAAGAGGTTGGTTTTTGTCACGAACAACTCAACAAAGTCTAGGAAACAGTATGGCAAAAAGTTTGAGACTCTTGGTCTGAATGTTAACGAGGTTAGTTCACAATCTAGCTACTCTAGGTGCTCTTTAAGTCTATATATAATTTGTTTTTAATTATACAATCCATTTTTCCCACCAGGAAGAGATATTTGCTTCATCTTTTGCTGCAGCTGCTTACTTACAGTCTATTAATTTCCCAAAAGATAAGAAGGTAAGCCTTCATTCAACCAAAAACTATTCAGCCAAGACTCAAACTGCGTCTTATAATCAAATGTAAAGACTACAACGCTTCTGTTTGCAAGTTCTGATGCGTGTTTATATTCAGGTCTATGTGATTGGTGAGGAGGGTATCTTGAAAGAGCTTGAACTTGCTGGTTTTCAATACCTTGGAGGGCCGGTATGTATCCGTGACCTTCCTTAGTAGCTTCCCGGATTTGTGTTTGTGTTGATGCTAGCTTCCCTGTTTGTCCATCTCTTCTCTTTTACTTTGTGAAAAAAACTGTCATAATCTGAACATTTAGTTCTTGAAAAACAGGATGATGGTAAAAAACAGATTGAATTGAAGCCAGGATTCCTAATGGAGCATGAACATGATGTATGTCATCCTTCTTATACCTTTGATTCCTTTATGTTGCTGTTTCTCTTTCAACTTACATAAACACATGAATTTGTTGTTCTTGAGAGAGAGAGAGAGAGAGAGAGAGACTGAGCATAGTTTTACTGAAATTGCATTCCAGGTGGGAGCTGTTGTGGTTGGATTTGATCGCTATTTCAACTACTACAAAATTCAGTAGGTCTTCCAATTATGTGTTTCCTTATAGAAGAACTTTGTGTTCTGTGTTTGGTGATCTAATATCTTTTTTCTAATGGAAGGTACGGAACACTTTGTATCCGTGAGAACCCGGGGTGTCTTTTCATTGCGACAAACCGAGATGCTGTCACCCACCTTACTGATGCTCAAGAATGGGCAGGTTGGTTTCTTGTATGCACTTTTTTCAACTTTTTTTATTTAGTTGTAGTTTGAGAAATTGGATTTTACTCCTCTCCTATGATAGAAAAGGCTAGTTACAATAACATAGTGTAGTGCCTTAAATTTGGTAATGGACTGTTATAGAGAAGTTATTTTGTTGTCTATGTTCACCATTTTTTTATCATCCTTGACCGGTCTCAGGTGGTGGCTCTATGGTTGGTGCTCTTGTTGGATCCACTCAACGTGAGCCTCTTGTTGTTGGAAAACCCTCAACTTTTATGATGGACTATTTAGCAGACAAGTAAGGCTTCCAGATTCTCATAATCCTTATTTCTTCTGATTTCTTTCATTTCTCTACTTCCTTAATCTTGTCCAAGTGCTAATAAAACCATTTATTTATTATACCACAAGTGCCAGATCAAAAAGAATCTCAAATGACATCTTTAAGCAATGAAATGTTGATTCACTAATATTGTATTTTGCAGATTTGGAATTCAAAAGTCACAGATATGCATGGTGGGTGATAGACTGGACACTGATATTTTATTCGGGCAAAATGGCGGTTGCAAAACTCTGCTCGTCCTCTCGGGTATAACTGATTTTCTATCAACACTAACTCGGTGTCAACATCTAAGGCCAATCAAAATTTTATTCATTATGTTTTTTTGTGGACTTGAAGGTGTTACTTCAATCTCAATGTTGGAAAGCCCTGATAACAAGATACAACCCGATTTTTACACCAGCAAGATTTCCGATTTTCTATCCCCCAAAGCAGCAACTGTATAATCAAGTAAGCTCCAGCATCAATCACTCTGCAGAACTCAGGATACTGAATCTTTTTATGGGTTTTATAAATACAGTCTATTCATACTTTTTCTTTGTTTTGGCAAGCTTCTTTTATTTGCAGTGCCTACGTGTTGCATAGCAAATTAACGGGCCAATGAGTATTGTTTAGGAAGAGTTTATTGAACCAAGCTTTGATCTGTAAGAGTAAGACTCTTCATTGACTTTAAACATTTTCTTATGTGGTTATGTGCATATACATACAAGGCTCTGCATAACACATTAAAAAAAAAAACGGTAAGAGAGTCAATAAAACGTTCTTCTCAGCATTAGCATCAGTAACAAACTATAACCGTGCATCCTCAAAAGCTTAAGCAATAACCGTGTTGGCCTGAAAAAGAAACCCATCGAAGACAAATCCATTCATGTTCTTCCGTAGATTCTATAAAATCCAGGTAACTTCGACATACTAAATTGATAGTGGCGATTAACACAAACAAGGAACAAGTGAGGAGCACATGATTCATAGTTTTATTCACAGAATTACAAACCGAACATATTTTAACTCGACAATCGTTTTCCTCGATGCAAGCCGATCCAGTACAGCATGGCCACCATACAATGCAACGCCCACCAAAACTATCCCAAAATAAAGGTGCCAACACTCTTCAAAGATGAGGTTTTTTGATGGTAAGGATTCAACTTTAAGAAACAGCAATTTATGTTCAGCTATACAACCAACCTAAAGTCTCTTAAACACATTTAGCGTATGACAAAAAGAAAAAAACACACAGTTAGCTTGTATAAAGAACTGCTCTCTTTATTGATGCTTGGAAAATCACTAAAAACTAAGCAAACATACACAAGCTCTCGTGTGTTCTTGATACGTTTGTCACAACTCGATAAACGTATTTATAATTATATAGATAGCTCTGCTTAGCTAATTCTATTCATAATCCTAGCTCTGAGTTAACAAAGTCAAAACGATTCATAACCGTAAAACATTTACAACATTATGATTGTTTTTTTTTTTATTAAAACTCGCGTTGGAAAATGAAGTCCAAAAGCAACTTAAACTCCGTATTATCTCAAATTTTAAAGTCTTCGAAGTTTGTTAGCAAATTACTATGTGAATGGTATATTAAATAACCTTTTTAAAACCGCTAAAGCTTTTACATTCAGCATCATATATACTCGTAAATTAATAGCCTACATTACATTACTTTCGAATACCACTCAAATCTATATATACACATTTTTGAAGTACATTTTAGGTTATACCCTTTTATTTGTATTTATTTACAAAGTTAATCTCTAAAAAAATTACAAAAATAACATTACTTCAGATTTTGTTTCCTATATATTTTACATACTATCTAGATTCCCAACTAAAAATCAGCAGAATCAATATGGAAACCAAAACTATAATATATTTAACCACACTTTCTATTGTGTATTTAAGATATTTTATCTTTGAATCCTTTGCAAACAAAGAAAACAACAATTTGATTTCTATTTTGTTTTCCAAAACCTGTGAGCTTTGATTCTTAGGTGTTGACTGGTTCTCCCGCTACCTCCCGCAAACGCTGCGTTTGTGGGTGGTAGCGGTTGCTAGCGATTGGAACCAATCGCACAAATCGCTCCCAATCGCTCCTAATCACTCCCAACCGCTCCAAACTACTGAATTCCAAAAGCTGCTTCCTGCAAGCGTTTGCGGTTGCGGGCGATTGCGGTTGGAATTTTTTGTTTTTTTTTTCTAAAAAAACTTAAAAGAAATCAATGATAATGAAATTTTCTTTGTTATATTTTCTATCTAACCATTATCGTAAACCTCCGCAAATGCACCAATTTTAAGCCGCTAAACCAGTCATTCAAAACGCTTAATAACGCTTGAAACCGTAATCGCCCGCTTCCGCAATCTCCCGCAACCGCAACCGCAGCGTTTGAACCAGTCAGGCTCTTAATGTAAAAAGAATTTCGATTCACATTTATTTAAATATTATAATTAATATCTATAAACTTAATAAAATTTAAAAATATTACAAATATGTAAAGTTAAATTTTTTAAAATACTATATAATATGGTTACATAGTAGATGGGTTATAAATAGGAGATCTTGAAATTAATAAAGTATCATTAAATTTGTGATAACACGGGTTAAATCCTCATTTTATTATTTTTCAACACTATTAATATTAGAATATTTGACATATAAAAATTAAGTTGATTTAACTACGATTATGTAAAATAATTAAATCATTAGGGAAAATGTGACTTAATCATAGCGTATAAATGACTTACTATGTATTTAGATCTCTTATATTTTGTTATAATAATTCAAAATCAAAATAGAATCTCAAACACTAAACAAAATAAACTAAATATAACAAACAAATTGTCATGAAGTATATTACGGGTAAAAAATAATATAAAAATTCAGCTGCAAACGGTCGGGAAATTTAGTGATGCTCTATTTGGAAAATATCTAATATTTAACAAACAAATAAAAATATAAATAATAATAAAAATTATATGCACACGGTATATCGCGGATTAAAATCTAGTTTTTTTATAAAAAAAAGTACCAGAAATATGGACTAATTTAATCAATTTGATATTTATTATAAAACGTAGAGAGCGTATGATTATTTTACAATACTAATGCGGTAGCAGTATTACTCATGTTCAACTTACAAAAAGTTGAAGTTAAGTCGGACACAACAAGCTCATGTTCAATCTTTTGATCCTGGACAAGATTTTTTTGAACTTAACTCAGACCAATGATAAATCCTAGTTAATTAGATAATTTAAATTAAAAAAAAAAAGAATACAGACCGGTGATATATATCATTATAATATATGGACGCTTTGTCATCGCCACTCAAGGAAATAACCAATCAGGGATCCTTAAAAGTCCTAGATATGTTACTATCTTAGCTCTATACTATGCAACGAACCTAGTAAAAAAATAATCCAAATTTCAAATTATGCTTAGCCATATCTATCTTTTGTCCAACCTTTTTAGCTCCTCTAACAAAACTTCCATACGACATCGATTTTTTTTGCAAGATTGGTCCATTATTTGTACATGTATTGTTATGATCTTTTTGTAGAAGGGACTTGGACGTATTTAGAAGGGTTTCGGACTTTTTTTTTTTTTTTTTTTTTTAATTTTGTCATTAGATTTCTTTCATAATCATATAATTACCCTTACATCTATTTTTTTCTTCCATAAGATACAAATAACCAAAAAAAAGAAGTGTAGGATACAAAATAGTAATCGTTACATGGAAAATTTGTGAACACCATTATCTAATGAGATAATGTCGTGATGATAACGATTCTCGTTTCCACTTCTCTCTCACACTAAAGTTCAACGAGTTTATCTCAACCATGACCAAAAACAATTGTTCTACTCAAATATGTTTGATAATTTATCCAAGTTAACCAGCCTCTGCCACCTCATATGAATGATATATAGCACTAACTCAAACCAAAGCAGCCGCTTAGGTCAAATTGAGGATAAAGTCACTGTAACATATTAAAAATCAAATCCACAACAACTGATGAGTGATGAGTTACGTAACGAATCTGCAAAAATACAGTAAAGCTATAGTTGAAATATGGCTTATCAATATATTTATGTATATTTAAATTAAGTAAAGAATGTAAATGAAGCAAACGACAGATCAATAACTTAAAGTTGATGATAACACTGGATATTAAGAATTTCACAGGTACTCATGCATACAGAAATAGACAAATCAAAAAACATGTACCGAAAATTCGTTTTATATGTTCATAAAATAATCCTAACATAAGTTTTCGTCGGGCAGGGATGATTTGCTCATTTAAGTTATACTCCTTCTATCTCATTTAATTTAGGGAAACTGTTGGAGATGGTATAAAAAATTGATGTTATAAGAAAAATCATTGGAGATGGTATAAAAAATTGATGTTATACATTACAAAAATTGAAACGATTTTTTTACTTTATGCCCTTTCCACATGGCATGCTATCTAAAGTTTATATTTTTCTTTGTACAAAAAAGTAATCATAAACTAATTTATAAATAAAACTTTAACTTTAACTTTTTCTTAATACAAAACATTAATGTAGTTGAGACAGAGGGAATATCAAGTAATACATTTAAACAAATAAATTTTAAATTTTTATGCTTTGAATAACCATATTTAAAATAAAACTATCTAACTGATCAGGTTTGAGTACTAAAAAAACATAGATTAAGATACGAAATTAGAGTTTGCCAAAAAAAAAAAAAAAAAAAAAGATACGAAATTAGAATTTCCAAAATCAACATCTAAAAAAAACCTAGTTGTACTGACTCAAAAAAAAGAAGTGCAAACTTGATAGAAGAAATTCAGAGCGACCAAAACAAAAGTAAAAGACTGGCAAAAACTTAGAATATTAGGCAGTCTGAAACGTGATTAATAAACCCACTTATGAACTAGTCAAACATCTTATCTTCTGTTGTTTACTAGAAGAAAGTGTGTATAGTTTGTCGGGTAACACACTAATTGTAAGATGAAAAGTAAAAGACTTAAACTCACCATCATTTCACTATAAATATAGGTTGATATTGTGCTTATTTCCTCACGCTACACATACTTTGAAAAGGAAGTTGTAATAGACATGGCTAAGTTTGCTTCTATCACCGCCCTTTTTTTCGCTACTCTAGTTCTCTTCGCTTGTCTTGGTGAGTATATGATCTTATTATATACGTATTAGAATGAGCTATCAAGTTGCTCTTTCTCTGAATAAGATATTTTTGTATGGTTAACCTTGATAAATATATATATATATATATATATATATATATATATAATGCAGAAACACCGACAATGGTGGAAGCAAAGTTATGCGAGAGGTCAAGTGGAACATGGTCAGGAGTTTGTGGAAACAATAATGCATGCAAGAATCAGTGCATTAACCTCGAGGGAGCACGACATGGATCTTGCAACTATCGCTTCCCATATCACAGATGCATTTGCTACTTCCCATGTTGATCCAACCAAACTCTTTAATTTGGTGCTCAGTGGTGTGCGTGTTTTACATAAAATAATTGTCTGTGTCGCTCTACGAGTGACTTTATGACAGGTGTGTTTGTGTTTTAATGTTTGGTGTGGTTATAGTATAACCTTTTATGTACGAAATAAAATAAGATTGCCTCACTCCATGAGTGACTTTATGACATGTGTATTTATGATTGAAGATGTTTGATTAGGTTAGTATAACTATTTATGTACGACGACGTAGTCCAGTTTCGTGTTTTCCATAATTGCCTGCATATAAATTTGAGCCTTTGAGGTTCCATAAGAACAACGATTCAACTCCAGTAAGGCATCACTGATTCAACACCACGAACAAACGCATCTGCGTCGCCTTCGATGAAGCCATGTGCAGAGTGTAATCTGTCAAAATCTGTATAATCTTCCAACACAAAACGATTCTCCATCCAATTAAGCCAAGAACGCAAATCAGATCTCGCACTATGGGGGTTGTTTCGATCCGTGACCACAAACGCACCATTTGATAAGTTTAAAGGTGTGGTCTCTTCTCTCTTATCTCTTCTCAAATCTCTAATACAAACTATGAACCCTAACTGATAAGATCGGAGTTAAAATTCTCCTCTCTTATCTCCATGAACACAGACTCTCTAACAAACTCTCAACTTCAATGATCACGCAGGATGCGTTTACAATACTCCTTTATCTCTATTTACACTCTTCATTCTACTCATACTTCTCCTCTGCTCTTCACACGTGCCTTTCTCTCCCACGTACCTATCAGTACAATTAAGAGCATGCAGCATATATACGTAACAAAACATCTCCGATTTAGTACGAAAGTTAGCTAATTCAACTTTTAGAAACTGGTTGTGTTTTCTTAGTAGATTTTACTCATATAATCACTGAAAGAAACCAAGGACTCTTTTTTTTCCTTGAATTTAATGCTAAGTTCATCCATTCAATATATAATTATAACGGACGGTTTTCATATATGTTTCGGTGCTGAGAAACATATATGAGAATAGTTAAAACCTCGTGATCCTGCTGTTTTTGCAAGGCAGTCATCGCATAGTGTTATAACCCGAATTGGATTGTGAACCGGACTAGCTCTCGGGTTACCGGGTCATCGGGTCAACCGGGTTCGACCACGGGTCAATTGAGTAAAATATGTTTAATGCATTTATGTAAAATAAACATTTTTAAATATATATTTTTTAAAAGAATATCATGTTTAACAAAGTATGAAGTTTAATAACAATAATAAAATGATTAAAACTTTTAAATCCAAATAAAAAAAATAAAAAACACTAATAAAATATCTCCAAAAACAAACAACTGTTCTTACCCAAAGTATGAGAGATGACAAAAAAGTTGAAGATGAGAAGTGTGTCGTGAGTCATGTGTGTTGCCGTATAAGCAACAAAGGAATAAAAGGTTTTTAAAATAATTGAAACTGTGAATCTCTATACTTTTTTAAAAAATCAAGTAGATTTTTTTTGAACCGCTAACTGGCCGGGTCGCGGGTTAATAGCGGGTTTTTTTGGGTTTTACCGGTTTTATTACTACCGGTTATTAGCACTATATCCGAACCGGTAAAGTCTCTGGGTCGCGGGTTAACCGGTCGGACCGGCCAGTCCGGGCCGGGCGTGAAAACATTAGTATTATTATACCAAAGAATAAAATATAAGATAAAAAAGAGTGAAATTAAAAGCGTTTTAATCGGCTGAAATCTTCTTATATATTCTGAAGCAAAAACATACCTTGCAATCGAAATACCAGTGTTCTAAAATGCGGCCTACGCGGGTGCCTAGGCGGCGGTTATACGCTATGCGGTGACCGAACGTCTCGAGTTTCAGCTATACCGTACTTTAGGCGGTTTTAAATAATTCGGATGCCTAATAGCGTTTAGGCGGACATTATGCGGTCTAGGCGGATGCCTGTACGGATTCCAGGCGGTGTATTGACTAAAATAGTAAAAAATACTGTAATTAAATATTCATTAAAATAATATTTTTGTTTCAAATAAATATTATAATTAGCCTCTAAAGTCTAAACTTATGAAATTTAATTTGGTTCCAAAGTAAGTATAAACTTACATTTTGTCAATTTTACAAGTTTTTGAATGGATTATGTTTTTTTTTTGTTTAAAATGTGAGATTCTAAACTATTTTGATAGATAAGAGTTAATTGAATATAATATTTGATACTATCTTTTTTGTTTTATGTTTTTCTAAAATTAAAGTGTATAAATTTTCATCCTATATATATATGTAAATATTATTTTTATATAAATATAAATTTATATATCTAAAATATATAATCCGCCTAGATTCCGCTTAGGTACCTGCATATACGGCTAGGCGCTAGGCATTTGTCCACCGCGTAGCAAGCGCATAGCGCGTTTTAGAACACTGCGAAATACTCACTAGTTTGATCGGGCTAGCAAATTTGCGTTGGGGAATACAAAACAATATATTTGAACACACTGTTGTTCATATATATCAATGCAGTTGTAAATAACATTTAACGGACCATATACTAAATTTTATGCGGCTTCTCACTGAGTGAAATGGAAAATTGGTTAAAATTTTCAAAAATTACCATAAAAAGTTTGCTTTTAATAAAAATATCCAAATCATTATTTTCTAATCTAAAATCGCACACCATCAATTGACACAAATAATTACGACTAGTAAACCGACAGAAATTTTGATATGAATTTAATTGAACTGCAAACACAAAGTTTGACCCTAATTTTATCATGATTTCTTTAACCGACCAAAAATTGGAGCCCAACTCGGTATTTTCTAGCTAAATCAAGTTAAAATTGGGCTCAAAATAATTGAGTATTTATCCCCTATATATTAAAAGAGAAGTACTCTCACAAAAACGCTGAGGTGTCGCGCTCACAGAGCTCATGTACCTTTTCTAATAAATGTTCTTACTTCTCATTGTTATTTACATAAATATGCCACTGAAATATTATGAGCCAATGTTTTTAATTCTATTAGTTTTTAAAAATAAAAGATTAAATCAACTATTTAATCCAAAAATGCATTTAATTATCATTTTTGTAACCTATTTACTTATTAAAAGTAAATTACATTTCAGAAACAAGAAAAAAAATTATTCATTTATTTATCACTTTTATCATTTTTCTCATTGTTTTTTTAAACTTATGATTAGTTTAAATTAAATAAATTAGTTTAAAAATATTGCTTTATCTATTTAATGGTATAGTGATAAAGATAATAATGTGAAACATTTAATATGTGAATTTGATTTTTAGACACACAAAAAGACATCAAAACTTTCTATACCACGTTAAAATTATTTTCCAAGTTTAACTATTTTACAGGTAAAACGTATTTTACAGAAAATAAACGCAAATTTGAATAAACGAAATTTTTTTTACTTACATATTTTGTTTTATACAAACGAATCTTAAATCTCAAATAATAATTTTACTCATATAATTTTATTTAAATATATTTGTCCTGCACTATGTGCTGGTTGGTACCTAGTAATTCTATTAAATTTGGATCAAATTTTGATATTGGCTTAATGTGTTTTGCTAGTTGGAATAAGTTGGATCAATTAGAAGTCTAAAATTTTATCTTACAAATTTTTTTTTTGTGTAGTTTTTTAAAGAACAAATATTTTGTGATGATTGTTTTCATAGAAAAATCACTCCCTTTGTTTTTTAAATACTTGATGTTTGAAGTTTCTACACACCGGCCAAAAAATTATATATTTTTTTTGTTTATTTTATAAACTAATACATGACTTATTATCTACCTAAACATTATGTAACCAATAATAATACAATCTGAAAAAATATAGATCATCAAGACCAATAAAACACCAATTAGTTTTGCGTTCAAAGTTGAAAACATTATCTAATTAAAAAAAAAACTCCAAAAAACATAAGTGTTTTTGTGAAAAACATGAGAAAGCTATATGTATAAAATGAAAATAGAGGCAACCCAATAGAACAGTCCTCGTACATTAACCACCATTTAATTTAATTGAATGATCACGTTTCTCACTAATACTTCCATATGTTTTACAAACAATATCATTCTACATATTTTATTTGTGAAAAAAACTTCATTCTACATTTTTAATGTGATTTTACACTCAGTTTCCTAATTTATCCTTAACACAAAACTATTTTATTGAATTTAAATAATTAACCACTTATTATATAGTAGTGTATATATGTATAATTTAAGTTTTTTTTTAATTTTTGGAAATGTGTTAAAATGACATTTGTTGTGTACACCGAGAAAGTATGTTTTTTGTGTGTGTGATAAATTCTTCATTATGTGTATGTGGGCAAAATACCCGTATCGAAATACTTGTATTGGAACCAAACCGAAAAAACTCGGTTCGGATGGGAGTAGATATTATATAATATATTAGTTGGATCTTGAATAT
Source organism: Camelina sativa (assembly GCF_030686135.1). Classification (NCBI taxonomy): domain Eukaryota; kingdom Viridiplantae; phylum Streptophyta; class Magnoliopsida; order Brassicales; family Brassicaceae; genus Camelina; species Camelina sativa. The sequence continues at coordinate 24,931,293 of NC_141890.1, read as the reverse complement.
ACTTTTGGGTATCGGTTCAGATCGGGTAATATCCGATACCCATTTAGTACCCATATCTATCCAAACCTAGTATATATCTACGTATTTCCCCGCTCCGCCCTCGTTAAGAATGGAAATTGAGATTGTTAAGAATTATGTGTTGATCAGTTCTTCTCCATTACCTATATCTGCCAAAGATTTGTTTTTCCTATATAAATTGTGCAATTCACAATCTCTCAACCGATTCTCTAAATTTCTTCTCTTCATCTTCAGGATCTCCGCTTTCCGAGACGTCTAAGACTCATTCAAAGGTTAGTCTCTTTTATCTTGATGTTTGGTTTAAAATTTGGAGTTCATCAATTGATTGTTGAAGAATCTGCATCTGCTGGTTTAGTTCATTGATTGATTTATTGTTAGACTGTATATAAGAATCTGGATAAGTTAGTTTATTTCATCGATTCATAAAATGATTCTTAGAGTTAGAGTATTAGATGCTTTGGTCTCTGTTTCTTGTAATAAGGATATTAAAGGTTTTACGTTGGAACCTTTAACACAGATAAGAATCATAGCTAAGGTTATGTCTGGTTCTTATCTTCCTTCTTCAGATTCTCTTCTTTCTTTCTTATTGAACCTCGTCAAGAAACAGAGAAAAGAATGGAATAAAGGAAGAAGCTTTAACTATTAGGATTTGTATTGTCTCCATATGTCTAGTATTGTTTGAACCATCTTCTCAATCACTATACTATAAAAGCTGCACCTTTGGAACACCGCATCCAAAGATTGCAGACCAAGATAAATAGTGAACCAAACCACTTGGTGAATTAGATTAAATCTTGGAAAGAACAAAACATGAGATTTCTGAAACAATTTTACATGAGAGAGTTAATAGATTGTATAATTGGTTACGGTCGCTAACTGGATTTCTGTCGGTGTCCTTCACTGACTGTATACAAAAATTCACAACAAAGTTACATTACCATTCATCATAAATCATATCAAGGAAGATACATTGTAGAATACAAGCCAACCTTAGATACTGTAACAAACTCAAAACACACCAAGAACAATCATTTATACTCTAACAGGGTGAACTTGAAAAAATCATCCAGCCACATGTTATATATGTCAGGACTAGCGATTCTTAAATTAGCAGAGGATTAACAAAAAGCAACAACAATACCATCGATTCACCGTGGTAAAAGCCTCAAAAAGTCTCAATATCTTTCACGAAAGAAAAAGCTCAAAAAGATTTCAGCTGTTAACATGCTTGATGGCGAAGAGATGGAAATGAACAACTTAAAAATATATTTTGTTAGTATCAATTTAGTGATTTTGAGATGGATTTGTATCAAAAATATATCAAAACAAACAATATCAATACTAACAACAGCTGAGAGACAGCTTCGAAGACAATGATAAACATGATAAACGAAAAAGCCAAGAGGTGTTAGTTTTTGTCTAATTGTGCAAATATTATATATCTTATTTCTCCTGTTTTAAACCTATAATTATTTTATTCATTTTATAAGGTTCTTTGTCTTGGCGAGATTGATGTGTTTTTTTTTCATAGCTTGGCTATAGTTTTGTTTCTTTTTCACTCTTTAAAAAGCTGAGTGATAAGGCTGATTGCAACAACATATGAACTAATCCACCACATCTCTATTAAACTCTGGCCATAATTTGTTTTTTTTTTTTTAATTTTTAGTGGTGGTTTTTTGTTTGGTTTATTTGGTTGGTGGTGTAGCTAATTTCAAAAGCTGAGAGATAAGGCTGAGTGCAACAACGTATGAACTAATCCTCCACATCTCCACACCACCAAACAAATTAACCAAACAAACAAATCACCACTTAAAAAAAAAACAAATTATGGCCAGAGTTTAATAGAGATGTGGAGGATTAGTTCATACTGTTGTTGGACTCAGCCTTATTTCTCATCTTTTTAAAGAGTGAAAAACAAACAAATCTATAGCCAAACTATGAAAAAAAAACACATCAATCTCGCCAAGACAACAAATGTTATAAAATGGATAAAATAATTATAGGTTTAAAACAGGAGAAATAAGATATATAATATTTGCACAAATAGACAAAGACTAACACCTCTTCGATTTTTCGTTCAACATTTTCATCATTGTCTTCGAAGCCGTCTCTCAGTTGTCGTTAGTATTGAGATTGTTGTTGTTGATATATTTTTGATACAAATCCATCTCAATATCACTAAATTGATACTAATAAAATATATTTTTGAGTTGTTCATTTCCATCTCTTCGCCATCAAGCATGTTAACAGGTGAAATCTTCTTGAGCTTTTGCTTTCGTGAAAGATATTGAGATTTTTTGAGGCTTTTACCATGGTGAATCGATGGTATTGTTGTTGCTTTTTGTTAATCCTCTGCTAATTTAAGAATCGCTAGTCTCGACATATATAACATGTGTCTGTATGATTTTTTCAAGTTCAACATGTTCTTGCAAGAACAGTGCTATATATACTCCTTTTTGACATTGTTGTTATAAGAAAACATTTGATTTTCTACTGCAGATTTCGAAGGAAAGTGGAAAAAAACAGGCGTTTCGTTCAATTTTCCTACAAAAAAATGTTAGAGGTAATCGCCCGAAAGAAATCGGTTTTGGTAGGAATTTCATAGGAAAATGGAAAAAAACTTTTTAACTATTTTCCTACCAAAATGTTCGTAAGAAAAGCATTCTTACTATTTTCTTACCAATTCTATATTACAATTTTCCTACCATATGTTTGCTTCTATTTTTATACCAAAATATTCTTGTGAGATTCCTATGATTTTCCTATCAAATTAATAAATAATATATAAAATATTTTTTTAAATAATAATATTAATTCCAAAATTGAATAAAAATAAAATAATCATTAATGATTAATCTGAATAATATATATCAAATCAATTTATTTACAAATAAATCTAAATTAAATTTATATCAAATTATTATTCTTTTAAACATAAAACATAACCAAATCAACACAACTGGTCTGGTTAGAACTACAAACCGGCCTAAACTGAAATAAACTACCCATCATCGAAGAAGTCGGAGAAAGTATCACCTCCGTGAGGATTTCTTTCCTTGCCATAGATTCCTTAGCTTCCTCGCCGCAGCTTACTGGTCTCGCCACATCGAAGCCGCTATCCAAGCTACGCCGCCGCTGGGAAGGGAGTTTTAACCAATGAAATCAAATATTATATTCAAAGAGATCAAAGTTTCAGGTAAGATCAGATCGAAATTGAACAAATGAATCGATACTAAGGATTTGAGGATGAAGACCGTCCTTAATTAAGCTCATGAGAGCTGCGTTCTTCCGAAATAGAATCCTTGTAACATAATGAATCTGTGGTCTCCTTGTCTCTCCTACCGCAACCTCCATTTTTTCTTGATATAGGGCGCTTCACGCGTTCTTGCTTCAAAGTCCTAAAAATCTAGTAAGGAAGAAAAAAGACGAGAAGAGAAGAACTCAGCCAAAGAAAAAATAAATAAGAGACGAAGACTCTCCAGATCTAGGTTTGAGTGGAGGCGTGAAATGTTTTAAGGGGAGAAAAAAGATCTAGGTTTATTTAGATTGTAGGAATTCTGTAGGTTATGCTTTTTTTTATAGGAATTCAGTAGGATATAAATTTAGTAGGAAATTGGTAAGAAACGTTTCTTACCATTCTTATTATGAAATTGCTTCGATACAGTTATTCTAGGAAATTGAAAGGAAAATTTCTTACCAATTTCGCTTTGATTCCTATTTAATTCCTTCCATTTAATTACAAATTTTCTTATGACTCTAAATTTTGAAAGAATTTCGTAGGAATTTTCCTACGATTTTCTCACGATTATTCTTCGTAGAAAATTTCTTTCAAATTTCTTATGACAACTGTTTTTTGTACACAGCCTAGGAAACGTCGGTAACCGCATCTTCCTCCTTCATCCGCTCAATAGGCAATAGACGACCAGAGCCAAAATGAAATTTGCGGAAAAGCTTGGCGAAGGATTGGGAGTCATCCAGGAAGGGACGAGCGGCAGAGGTGTGAGAAAAGTTCCAACGATAGTCCGTTGTTCTCGGTTTCTTTGGAGGATCGGATCGCTCTTGTCCAACACCCTCCTTCCTCTTCTGAGGACTTTTGACCACCTCGACTTGACGACCGGGAGCTTCGTCAACCTTCCTTTTTGAGGGAAGCGTCTCGACGGGACCAATATGGCGATTTGGGGGAAGACAGTTGGCCTTGACGGGCTGATTACCTTCATGAACCTCGGTCGATCGATGAACTTGAGGAGTAGAAGTCTTCTGAGACGAGCCGGCGTTAACGGGACGAGCATCAGGACGAGTGTCCGATCGAGAGTCTGGACGAGGCAAAGGAGCAGCTTTGGGAGTCCGACGATAGCGGGCGGATGCATTAGGGACGGTCATGTTCAGTCTTCCCATTGCTTCGGCTGGAGATATTAACGACCAAGACTGTTTAAGACATAAAGAAACTAAGGGATATTAACAGTGGGTTTATGCAGCGAGAATTACCTTTCTTTCTCTTTGACGGAGCTCTAGTTTTTCTAGGACGATCCTTTTTCGCTTTGGTACACGGCAAAATATAAGGACAAAACAGTTGATTGCATCAATTTTGGCTTGAAATGAAGGAGGACAAGGAAGGAGACACCTAGGGATGATGACTGAAACCAAAAAGGAAACACATAAGAGTTAAGTCAGTAAACGAGAACGAAGGAAGCATAAATAATCAAGAATGGTCGGCTACTGTGTGAAGGGTTCCACACCGAGAACAAAGGAATAGAAGATTCCTCGATGACCCCAGGGACGACTTCTAGAAAGAAATAAGAGCCCCCCCCCCCCAGTTGTAAGTCTTGCCCTTGGCACCTTCGACGAGAGTCGTTTTCTTTGCTGAGGCCAAATAGTAACTTCCCGGAGTGAGCTTGACATCTGCAGCTTCTGGTAGGATAGAAAGGCCTATCGTGCTGCGGAAAGTCATAGGGAAGAACTGCGAAATGGCTGCCTTGCGCCTGGTGAAGTACGTCATCAAGAAATCGGGGAGCAGAAAAGTAAGCCCACAATCGGTAAAGAATTTCTCCGAGGGCATATGAAGCTTGGGGGAGCATCCCAAGGTCACTGGGAAGAGGACAAAATCAAGATGTTCGGCCGAACACTCAATTTTCTGAGATGGACTGCCTTAAAAGCTGACTTAAGCTTCAGCGTAGATCGGTGAACGAAGGAAAACATGTTTGCACTTACGAGAGGAGGGTCCTGCACTTACGAGAGGAGGTTCGTTGATCAAAGAAGGCACTTGGCGACAAAGAGCGGACGAGATAGAAACTGCTGAATCAGAGAACCAACAGCGTTGAAGAACGGCAAGCTCGGCCATATCGGAGTTCGTCGACGATGAATCGGAGGAGGATTGTCTCGAAGTAGGAGACCCGACCCTGTGGCGGACAGATCTGGCTGAACCTCCGGTATAGGAAGACGTAGCTCGTCGAAGGTGACTTGCGGTGGAAGGGTTATTTGATACAAATTTGGTGGAAGACACAGCAGAAAATACGAAATACTAACAAGGACAGGCGAAAACAGAAGAGAAGAAACAAAGGGGAAGAGAAATCGTACCTGATAGCAAGACGAAAGCGGAGGTGTGTAAAATGGTTGAGAGAAGGAGTATTTATTGGTGAGAAAAAAGATTTTTGAGTCATCATTACGAATTCGAGATGAAGGGCAGAGTTTGGGATGCCAAAATTCACGTGCTAACGGCCTTCACACGCGATGATTGGGGGCTTCCTCGAAAACTAAGATACTTAACTTGCGACCTTCCGTTTTCCAGATCTTTGTCTTCCTGAGACCTTTAAAATACACGTCCTTTGTCTTACTCGAGACCCTTCAGTTTCCAAAAGCCGGCAACAAAGCATAACTTCCCGAATTAAGAAGACTGCGAGACAACTAGCTCTACGCCAAAGCAACACATAGAGTTCGCTGCTCGACAACTACGAACTGAAGGTGGGGGGGGGATACTGAAATGACCGCACCCGGATTCTCAATCCTCACATAGGATCCACGGGAAACGATCTCACCATAACCCCATAATTCCAACGAGACAACCAGCGTAGAAATCGCTTCTTACAAAACTTCCACAAATACACCAAACACCACCTCATCTAGTTACTGAGTCGCACAACCAACCACCCCTAGCGACCGAGTAACAAGAGAGGTGGGATGGAATATTTGATTTCGTCCAGACACAGACAACACTTCCCCACAATTATTCCAACTTACTATCAACTCCTCTAGTGATGAACGTCACCCATCGCACAATTTGCGAACCAACACACAAACCGACACTCACAGAATCACTTCCGTCAGCTCTCCTCAACCAAACCTAACTCCAGCTGTCCTCCTAGGACCCAAACACTCAACAACATGCTGGTGTCGACCGTCACCATCTTGGGGTCGCTGGACACCCCAACTTTACCACAAAACCGTCTATACCAGACCACAATACAAACACTTGATTAAAACACAAACTAACTGTTCATTTCACAAACCCACCGTTGGATATGAAGCTTACAGCACCAAGAAGCTACCTACAGAAATTCAGCCAAATCGGACTCCGTTTCATCCTCCAAACTCTTCCCCGAAGTAGCCCTCTCGAACCAGTTCCCGCTGTTCATCCGCAGGTGTTAGTGTCGACCGACACCACAATGGTGTCGACCGACACCAACCCAAAAACACGATCCAAGCCTCCTAATAACTCTCTAATTTACATGTTTTAGGCATCTTTTTGTCCATATTTTGCATTATATATACCCTAACCTTACCATTTTTAGGTTATTAACTATAGGAATTTGCATTCTTGTATTTGTACATTTTGGATGAAAACATGTGCTTTAGAACCGAAAATGGCGAGAAACAAGGTCAAATCCGAGTATGTACCCGAAGGAGCTATTGAGCAGGAAAAATAGTCTGAACCTCAACCCGATCGAGGAGGATCCAAGACCAGGAAGAACAACCCGAAGACTTACCCAAGGAACAACCCGACGTTATCTTCGTGCACCCCATCGAGCAGACCCTCAAGCAGGACTGAACAGCTAGGTTAAAGGGGTTTCCATATATAAACCCTCCTTTTCTTCCTCTTGCCCTAGCACGCCGCAGACCCTCAGAACAGAGAGCGAGAGCTTCTGAGAGAGAAACTGAGCGACAAAAACTGTTTTTCCACTTTGTTAGGATTCAATTTTCATTTCTTTTGATATTCTTTTTAGTTTCGATTCTGTATTCTTCTACTTCTACTCTATTTTTAATACAATGCAATTTTCGTTTATTTGTGCTTTTATGGTTTCTTCCATGAGATCCGAGTAGTGACATAAAGTTTCTAGGGATGGGATAGACAAATAAGTGTTCTTGATCGGTTAGGATGTCTTAGCTTGAATGTTTATTTTATATAAATTTCCTTCTAGATTGATGTTCTTTATGTGATTTTCAGACCGAGAGGTTGAGACTAGATATAGGGTGTTTTGCCATCAAAAGATGTTGTTAAAATACTTGAATCAATCAATGCTAGAGATTTACTCACTTAGCCTAAGAGATTAGATGTGTAAGGAGTTTATTGACAATAATGAATCGGTTTGTAATGCCTGCGTGGTCATGTTTCTCCAACGAGAGTTGGGTAGGGGAGTGACCAAGGTTGATTGTTTCTATCACGAGAGTGTTTTAGCAAGATTTAAGAGATTCATTGTCTAGGAAATATTTGCTTGAGGCATGTAGGACATCCCATATTGGTCAGGAACACTTAGGAGTCGATTACCCCATCCTTAGGAGCTTTCACATCTTGATTGTTTACGTTTTTATTTATAACTCGACCCCTTACCTGAATTGGTACTTGATCACCAGCTTCGTGTATACCTTCGAGCTGTTCATACCCTTCTTCTTAATCCGATCACTCCACCCAATCCTGTACTCAAATGCTTGCATCGAGTGCTTAGGTCGTGTGGTTCTTGTTCTTTTATTTTTGCTTTTGATTATCTTAGGATTGTTAGATTAAACCCTAATTATTGCTTGGCTTGACTTGCTTGCTTCCGATCATATCTTATCTGCTAGCATAATAAGTATTTGGATTGATAACCATTTGTACTATAACTGCATAGGGAATTGATACCCTGGGTGAAAATCCCATTATCAATTTGGCGCCGTTGCCATTTGGTTGAATTCTATTTGATACGTTTAAGATTTCAGCACTTGCTAGATCAAGTTCTTTTCTATACTTTGGTTCGGAACTGACTTGTTTACTTTCGTGTTTGTTTGTTTTGCATTTCAAGTACAACCTGAGTACCCATCCGACCCGTCACTCGATCACCTAGATCGGGTCGACCTTCGTGTACTCACTCGGTTAACTGATTGTGCATGCAAACACGATCCAAGGGTAACCAAAACTTGAGTCCTTACATCGACAACATCGACATACCAAGGTTACTCCGTTAACAACAAGTACCACAACCGCAACCAACAACAATTGAAGAGGTCATGAATAATCACAATGGTCCACCAGCTCCTCAAGAAAGGACCAACATAGGAGCAGGAGATGATCCATCTACCCACACTCAAAGACATGGCATTGTGCCACCTGCTGTTCCATACAATAACTTTGAGATCAAGAGTAGTCTCATCCAGATGATACAGAGCAACAAGTTTCATGGACTGCTAATGGAGGATCCATTGGACCATCTGGATGAGTTTGATAGGCTCTGTAGCCTTACCAAGATAAATAGAGTTAGTGAAGATGGGTTTAAACTCCAGCATTTCCCATTTTCTTTGGGAGACAAAGCACACATCTGGGAGAAATCACTTCCCAAGGAGTCCATCACAACTTGGGAAGCATGCAAAAAGGTGTTCCTCGCCAAATTCTTCTCCAACTCCAGAACCGCAAGGCTGCAAAATGACATTTTCAGCGTTGTTCAGAAGAGCAATGAGACATTCAGTGAAGCTTGGGAACGTTTCAAGGGATACACAAGCAGAAAGATGCCCTCATTATGGCTTCAGCAATGCTTCATTGCTAAGTACACTCTACCGAGGTGTGGTCCCTAAGATACAGATGTTGCTGGACACCGCTAGTAATGGTAACTTCCTCAACAAGGATGTTGATGAAGGTTGGGATCTAGTGGAGAACTTGGCTCAATCTGATGGGCATTACAATGAGGAGTATGATCGCACTATACGATCTTCTGGCGAGGATGATGCTAAGTTCAAGAGAGACTTGAAAGCCCTCAATGACAAATTGGGCAAACTCCTCAACCAGTAGCAGCATGTCCATGCCATCTCAGAGGAAGACCAGTTTCAGCAACAAGATGGGGAGAGTTCTCAGCTAGAGGATTTGAACTACATCAACAATCAAGGAGGTTACAACAAAGGGTACAACAACTACAAGCCGAACCCAAATCTATCATACCGTAACCCGAATGTTGCAAATCCTCAAGACCAAATATACCCATCCGCAGTCCAAGGGAACCAAGGCCAGCAAAAGCCTTTTGTCCAATACAATCAAGGCTATGCTCCAAAGCAACAATATTCTGGTAATTACCACCAACAAATTGCACCACCTGGATTCCTATCACAACACATAACCAATCTCAAGAAGCTGACCTACGCGGCCTAATTCAGCAGATGATACAAAATCAAGCATCAACCGCCATGGACAATGCAAACCGGTTTGCGGAGATGAGCAACAAGATCGATTCTATGTACAATGACCTGAATACCAAGTATGGTTCTCTAACCACTAATTTGAGATACATAGAAGGCCAACACAAAACCCAACCACCTCCAAAACTCAACCAACTTCCAGGTAAAGCTGTTTAGAACCCAAAAGATTATGCCACTGCTCAGGCCATCTTTCTTGATGATGATTTTGAGGACTACCTCACTGAGGACAGCGATGTTTAAGGTGGGGAGGATATGGATCACTATGGGATGTATGAGCACAAGTACTACATATCTGACTATGAACCCGATCCATCACCCGAGGAGAGTGATCAAGCTGATAACCGAGCACAGGTTCAAGAATCGAGAACCAATGCACAACCCAAGGCTGAACCCGATGACATACCCGATGAAGGTGATCAGATGATACATCAGGTGGATTTCAAATGACAGATCAACTTCAACTGCCTCAAGCCGAGGAAAGGTTCAGAGCTGCTCTTGACATCCAATTAGAGGCGCTTGCAGAGCGTATAAACAAACGAAAAACTCTACCTCCTAACCTCTTGCCACCACATGAACTTCGAGAGGAAATCATCAAGGAGACAGCTCAGCTGGAGATTGAGGTAAAGGAAGCTGTCAAAGAGATTGGAAATACAATTCTGAGTAGTGGAGTGTGTTTAGATCCTGAAATGCGAATTGAAGAAAAATAGGAGGATCCCGGTTCTTTCACTTTGCCATGTTCAATAGGCCTTCGGATTTTCAATAACTGCTTGTGCGATTTGGGAGCTTCAGTCAGCATCATGCCACCATCAGTTGCCAACAAGATGGGTTTCAGCAATTTTAAACCAAGTAGCCTGTATTTGGTTCTAGCTGATAGAACAATCAGACACCCCATTGGTATCCTGGAAAACTTACCTTTCAGGATTGGAAGAGTGGAAGTTCCTACTGAGTTCATGATTCTTGATATGGATAAGGAACCAGACGATCCATTGATCCTAGGAAGACCGTTCTTGGCGATGGTAGGAGCAGTAATAGATGTGAAAAAGGGAAGATCAGCATAGAGCATGGAGAGCATTTCAAAATGGAATTTGACATCAAAGAAGGAATTAAAAAGCCAACCATTGATGGACAAGCTTTCTTCACCCAGGCCAAACCAAGAGGAATCAAGCATCAAACTAATATTACATTTGTTGTGGAACCAGGACAAGACCAGAAAAATCGGTTCAACCAGTCTATTTCAGTGGGGAGGATTCCAGAACCTCTCCCTCCTAAAAACCATGCTTGAAGAGCATGAAGAGTCAAGCTAAGTGACTTAAAACAAGCTCACTTGGGAGGAAATCCCAAAGGTATCCTTTCTTTTCTATTAATTTCACTTTATTTATTTTGTCTTATTTTAGGTTTTTACACATTTACATATATATTAAAAAATAAATATATAAGAAAAAGGAAAAAAAATGAAACTTTGGGGAACCCGAGGCACTACCCGAATCCGTACCCGACGCGCCTGAACGTGTTCCCACTCGGGTGGCGAGTGGAGTCTGAATACCACAAAATCCTAGCCCACTCTCGGTGAAACCCTAGCGACAGCCCTTTCTATTTAAGAGGACAAACCCCTTCTTCCCCAAGACAAAATCGATAAGTGCTAAAAACTTTTAAAATTCCTTCTTCTTATTTCTCCTCTCTCTCAAACTCGAGTGCTTTAAGATTTTCGTGAACTAACCCTATTGATCTCGAGTTTAGCTTTTCTTTCTTTTCAAGGATTCAACAATGGCTCCCAAGATGAAGACTTACCAAAAGAAGGGGAGCAAATCAACCTCCGCCGCTGCTTGAACCGGAGGTGAAGACGTTGATGCTCGCAAATCTCGAGGAGGAGGAGACGTTTCGAATTCCCAACCGTTGGCTGAACATTTCCAGCCCCAACCCGATGCTCAACCTGATCCACCACCCGAGCCGGCTCTCGAGCAACCGATCGTGTAGACACCCGAGTTCGCTCTCCTAGCCCAGTAGCGGTTGCAATCCACCGATCTCCTCGATATATGGATCTGTCTACGTCCGAACAAACCGTCACCGACCCAATGGAGGTCGATTCAGATGCCGATGGAGGAGAACCGGAGGAGAACCAAACCTCACGGTTGAGGAGCAGAGCCACGGTTGCAAGAGGGAAGAGACCAGCTTCTGAAAAAGCTGAGGAGGTAGCTGAGAGGGTGGCTGAGGATGAAGATCAAGGTACCAAGGAAGAGAGCCATGCCCGAGAGGAGGAGCAGAGAGAACGCACCGGTTGGCATTGAGGAGGCTAAAGCAAAGAGAGGTGGAGACTCTGGCCAACCTTTTCAAGGTCCTCCACAAGATGAGTTTCGTTGGTACCCGCTACCCCCACCGTGAAACGATAAAAGAGTTAGGAATCCCAAGAGATGTCGAGTTTCTCTTCGACATATGCCACCTGGGCCAGATGATACAAGCCAACCTCGAAGCTTATGAGGAAGAAACAGTTCACTTCCTTTCCATGCTACGGTTATACTACTTTGAAGACCACCCGACCCTGCTACACGATGGCGGATCGGTTTCACCACTTTCTCCGTGCGCAACAAGGAATACCGACTTACCTTAAAGGAGATGGAGGAGCTGTATGGATTCAAGGCTGGGAGTGGAGAAAACATGGAAGTAGGCAAGGAAGAGATGAAATTCCTATGGCTGACAATAGGAGATAAGCTTCCCTACAAGCCCACAAGCTCCAAATCTGCTCAAATAAGGAGCCCTGTTTTGAGGTATTTTCACAAGTCCCTAGCCTGCACTTTCTTTGCTAGGAAGGAAACTGGGAATGTGAATAATCATGAGCTCCAACTGCTAGATATAGCCTTGTGTGGAATCTTGGATAACACTAGGGATGGTAGAACTCTAGTAGGAGATGTTGCGGACACAAGTTTGGTCTTTGTCTTGCTTCATCAGTTCTTGTATATAAAATCTTGGGCAACGAAAACCAAGAGGAGAGATTGAGCTGGAGAGATATCCATAGGAGGATTGGTCACACCGATTTTGGTAGCCTGCGATGTGCCCCTAAAGGGAGTACTACATAAACCGAGATGGCTAGACATCGACTATCTCACCTTGGCGAGATTCTTGGCTTATGAGAAGCCAAATGATATGTTCTTATTCAAGTTCGTTCATCCTGCAGTCGAAGCTGCTCAAATGATCCTGCCCAATGTCGTGTGCACAAAGATCCGACTAGGGAAGAACATCGACTTCATGCCACCATTGGAAGAGCTGTACAACCCCGAAGGGGAATCCAAAGCTGAAGAGAGAGAGCCAACATGGCAAGTACAGGGAGACAATTCGGAGGACTATGATTTTGAAGAGTATGTTATCTCTCAAAAGCAACCAGTTGGAGTGAGGGAGGCTCTCAAGAGGATCGGGTGGCTGACAAGGATGAACAAGTTCTTAGCAAGGAAGGTAAAGGACCTCACTGGCATAGTAAAGGTGATGGGAGGAAAGATCAAGGAGTTGCAAGACAAGGCAAGTTGTGCCTCAGTTCCCACTTCAGCATATACACCCACATGGATGGGGAGAAGTGGATCACTAAGAGGAATCAGAGGATCGACACCTCTAGAGCCTCACAGGGCAAGATCCTACGAGCCCCAAGCAGAGGGGAATGTCACCAGACCCGATAGATCGCGGAGGAGCCACTCAGATGCCTATCCGACACCTAACCCGATGGGGTACACGATGTCATACCCGATGCCACCATCGAGCACACATCCGGGTGAATACTCAGGTCCTTTCCCTCCGACCTACCAGATGCCAAATCCGATGTCGTACTCGATGCACCCTGCAAGCAGCTACACGACTGATCATTCCAGACCTCTTCCACCATACCCATCGTACTATCCAATGCCCAACCCGATGAGCTACGCGATGCCTTACCCGATTAACCCCTCAGATGCTGGTCCGAGCAGATCGTCCGTGCATATAACCGAGCTCTTTGATGAGCAAATCCCAGTGCCTGCTGAAGCCGTTGACGATCCTGGGTACACATTGGCGAGCATGGAGGCTGCCACAACCTCCTTCTTCACCAACCCATGAGGTACCACTTTCATCCAATCCATTGTTTATACCATTTCATTTTATTTTGTTTCATTTTGTGTGATTCTCAGACTTATTTTTCAGAATTTTATTTACAGAGAGGACTGTGTGATTTAAGTTTGGGGGAGGGTTTAAGAATGTATATAACATTGTGTTTTATTTTCTTAGTTTCTCATTTCAAATTTTTGCATGCTAGTTTTATTCATTCGAGTCTGCATATTTTTGCATAAAAACCCAATTTTTTAAAAAATAGTGTTCATGTAGTTGCATTTACATATTAGGATTGAGTCTACACTGCTTCATATAGGATTGTTGCATATGAATTTTAGGGGACAATGATTAAAATCACCTTGTATAAAGTCACACCTAAGGATTGAAGCTATAGCCCTTAATCACATTTCATTGTTGCTAGATCATTCTTTGGAAAAAAAATGAAAAATCTTTGTTTAAAACCTTGTGTCTTTTGAAAGCTTCCTCCACTTGTGTGAAACTTGCTTGAACATTTGCATCATCTCTATATTATTGGACTTAACCTGAACTTAAATTATCTTGCTTATGGAATTTGAATGCTTGCTCATGGTAACTCTAAACTCGGGTTAACACTCCATTGTTGCCAATCTTTTCGGTTAACCCGATTTGTTTTTCCCTATCCTTAAACCCAAACCTTTCTTTCAAGCCTTGTTGTGAATTGTTGAGTGAGGCCTTTTCATTGTGCTATAGGTTGTGAAACCTTGAGAGTATTGAGAACGACAAAGAACTGGCTCTTGATTTAACTAAGTTAGAAATATTTGGACTAGCTAATAGAATCGGTTTTGAAAGATAGGTGGTTAGCATGATTATTTGGGGTTGGGCTGAGGAATAAAAGAGAAATTAAAGAAGAAAGTCCCTAAGGTTCGATTTAATTAGCTCTAAGTCTCTAAGTAAAAAAAAAAAGAAAGATCTTGCTATAGTCTCTTAGAAAATGAAGAAAAAAATAAAATAAAAAATAATATAGGAATATTATTAGGAGTTTAGCAAAGAAAAAAAAAAAAAAAGAGAGCTATATGTTTAAAGTTTAGACTTTAGGGATTGTAAAAAAAACATGAAGTTAAAATCAAGGTTGTGGCTAGTTTTACTCTAGGGTGTTGGATAAAAAAAAAGTGAATAACAAAAGAGTAAATTATCAATAGTTAAGCTTTGTATGCCCTAATTGTTCTCAATCTTAGATAGTTTTCACAACTGTCTAGCATTCGTTCTTTTGAGAGTAAGCCACCCAAAGATATTGTTCGAAACCCACCTACCAAAAAGCCTTACCCTTGAAACCAATTGAGCTTGATTCACTTCCCATTTGAAATAATTTGCCAAACACTTTAATGAATGTGAAAGAGATGTTCTTTGGAATTGCAAGTCCTTACTAATAGTTGGAGGATGAACTAGATCGATGCATGGCAATAAGCATAGAAAAATATTTGTAAGTATGTTGATTGATCTTAGCACCGTTAAACTATCTTTAAGGACTATAGCTTGAATCCTTTGTTTAGCACAAAAAGGTGATGAGTCCCCATTTTTAAACCTCATCCTCCTACTTCCTTGCTAGAGGACTAGCAAGATTTAAGTTTGGGGATGTGATAACTCTCTAATTTACATGTTTTAGGCATCCTTTTTTTGTCCGTATTTTGCATTATATATACCCTAACCTTAGCATTTTTAGGTTATTAGCTGTAGGAATTTGCATTTAGGCCATTTAGGGTGTTGCATTCTTGTATTTGTGCATTTTGGATGAAAACATGTGCTTTAGAGCCTAAAATGGGGAGAAACAAGGTCAAATCCGAGCATGTACCCGAAGGAGCTATTGAGCAGGAAGAACAGTCCGAACCTCAACCCGATCGAGGAGGATCCAAGAGCAGGAAGAACAACCCGAAGACTTATCCAAGGAACAACCTGATCTTATCCTCGTGCACCTCATCGAGCAGACTCTCGGGCAGGACTGAGCAGCTAGGTTAAAGGGGTTTCCATATATAAACCCCCCTCTTCTTCCTCTCGCCCTAGCACGCCGCAGACTCTCAGAACAGAGAGTGAGAGCTTCTGGGAGAGAAACTGAGCGACAAAAACTCTTTTTCCACGTTGTTAGGATTCAATTTTCGTATCTTTTGATATTTTTTTCAGTTTCGATTATGTACTCTTCTACTTCTACTCTATTTTTAATACAATGTAATTTTCGTTTATTTGTGCTTTTATGCTTTCTTCCTTGAGATCCGAGTAGGGACATAAAGTTTCTAGGGATGGGATAGACAAAGAAGTGTTCTTGATTGGTTAGGATGTCTTAGCTTGAGTGTTTATTTTATATAAATTTCCTTCTAGATTGATGTTCTTAATGCTATTTTCAGACCGAGAGGTTGAGACTAGATCTAGGGTGTTTTGCCATCGAGAAATGTTGTTAAAATGCTTGAATCAATCAATGCTAGAGATTTACTCACTTAGCCTAAGAGATTAGATGTGTAAGGAGTTTATTGACAATAATGAATTGGTTTGTAATGCCTGCTTGGTCATGTTTCTCCAACGAGAGTTGGGTAGGGGAGTGACCAAGGTTGATTGTTTCTATCACGAGAGTGTTTTAGCAAGATTTAAGAGATTCATTGTCTAGGAAATATTTGCTTGAGGCATGTAGGACATCCCATATTGGTCAGGAACACTTAGGAGTCGATTACCCCATCCTTAGGAGCTTTCGCATCTTGATTGTTTACGTTTTTATTCATAACTCGACCCCTTACCCGAACTGGTACTCGATCACCAGCTTCGTGTATACCTTCGAGTTGTTCATACCCTTCTTCTTAATCCGATCACTCCACCCGATTTTGTACTCGAATCTTGCATCAAGTGCTTAGGTCGTGTAGTTCTTGTTCTTTTATTTTTGCTTTTGATTATCTTAGGATTGTTAGGTTAAACCCCAATTATTGCTTGGATTGACTTGCTTGCTTCTGATCATATCATTTTTTAATTGCTAGCATAACAGCCATTTGGATTGATAACCCTTTGTACTACAACTGCATAGGGAAGTGATACCCTGGGTGAAAATCCTATTATCACCTCCCTTCAAGTTCCTTCTTGCCGCAAATCCCCAATTCCTCACAACTATCGATAACGGCCATGAAAAAGCCTCCTTGTCTCTCCCAATCTACCACCAAGCTCCAATCCTTCTCTTAACACATGAGGAGGATGAATCTCCTTTCTAATCCCTTCCAATTGAGAACACCACAACTCTCTCTTTTTCTCCTCTAAAACCACCAGTCGGCTACCCCTGTTAACAAGGGCATCGAAATATAACATATATACTCGAGTCCTAGGGTTTTCCCAAACCAGACCGAATCTAACCGATGATTATAATAATACAATCTGAAAAAATATAGATCGTCAAGACCAATAAAACACCAATTAGTTTTGCGTTCAAATTTGAAAAAATTATCCAATTAAAAAAAAAAATCCTAAAAACATAAGTGTTTTTCTGAAAAACATGAGAAAGCTATGTATAAAAGGAAAATAGAGGCAAATTCAAAAAAAAAGGAAAATAGAGGCAACCCAATAGAACAGTCCTCGTACATTAACCACCATTTAATTTAATTGAATGATCACGTTTCTCACTAATACTTCCATATGCTTTACAAACAATATCATTCTACATATTTTTCTTTGTGAAAATAATGTTATTCTACATTTTAATTATGATTTAACACTCAGTTTCCTAATTTATCCTTAACACAAAACTTTTTTATTGAATTTAAATTATTAATCACTTATTATATAGTAGTCTATATATGTATAATTTAAGGTTTTTTTAATTAGCGGAAATGTGTTAAAATGACATTTGTTGTGTACACTGAGAAAGTATGTTTTTTTGTGTGTAATAAATTTTTCATTATGTGTAGGCGTGGACAAAATACCCGACCCGAAATACCCGTATTGGAACCGAACTGAAAAAACCCGGTTCGTATCGGGGGTGGATCGTATACAATATATTAGTTGGATCTTGAATGTATATACTTTTGGGTATCGTTTCGGATCAGGTAATACCCGATACCCAATTATTACCCATATATATATCCAAAACTATGTATGTATCTACGTATTCCCCCCCCATTAAGAATCGAAATTGAGATTGTTAAGAATCGTTTGTTGATCAGTTCTTCTCCATTACCTATATCTGCGGGAGATTTTTGTTTTCCTATGTAAATTCTGTAATTCACAATCTCTCAACCTGGATTCTCTAAATTTCTTCTCTTCATCTCCGGGCTCTCCGCTTTCCGAGACGTCTAAGACTCATTCAAAGGTTAGTCACTTTTATCTTGATGTTTGGTTTAAAATTTGGAATTCATCGATTGATTGTTGAAGAATCTGCATTTGTTGGTTTAGTTCATTGATTGATTGATTGTTAGACTGTATATAAGAATCTGGATGTGTTAGTTTAGTTCATAGATTCATAAATTGTTTCTTAGAGTTAAGAGTATTAGATGCTTTGGTCTCTGTTTCTTGTAATGAGGATATTAAAGGTTTCGCATTCGAACCTTTAACCCAGACAAGAATCATAGCCAAGGTTATGTCTGGTTCTTATCTTCCTTCTTCATATTCTCTTCTTTCTTTCTTATTGAACCTCTTCAAGAAACAGAGAAAAGAATGGAATAAAGGAAGAAGCTTTAACTATTAGGATTTGTATTGCCTCCATATGTCTAGTGTTGTTTTAACCATCTTCTCAATCACCATTCTATAAAAGCTGCACCTTTGGAACACCGCATCCAAAGATTGTAGACCAAGATAAATAGTGAACCAAACCACTTGGTGAATTAGATTAAATCTTGGAAAGAACAAACACATGAGATTTCTGAAACAATTTTACATGAGAGAGTTAACTGACTGTATAATTGGTTACGATCGCTAACTGGATTTTCGGTGGTGTCCTTCACTGACTGTGTACAAAAATTTACAACAAAGTTTGTGACACCCCGGTTTCAGAGACTTGCGCAGAGGTTTACAAGAATTGATTTGACCACCTATGTCACCAAAGTGCACTTATTTTTTCGGTCAAGGGTCGTGAAAGAACTCCAAAGTTAAGAGTGATTATGCTGGAGTAGTCTCAGAATGGGTGACCATCCGAGAAGTGACTATTGGAACTGTGAGAGTGAGGACAAAACAAATGGAAAGATCATGTGGTGATTTGTAGGGATGGTAACAATTCTTTAAAGCGTCTCGGACGTAGAAAACTGGCCGTCGGATATTGATGGGCTCACGGGCCTAGTAAGAGGACGTGAGACCCATTAAAAAAGGTGGACCCATAAACTGCAATATGACATGGGGCCCACTAAGAGGTGGTGGTCGGGGCGTTACAAAGTTACATTACCATTCATCATAAATCATATCAAGGAAGATACATGGTAGAATACAAGCCAATCTTAGATACCGTAATAAACTCAAAACACACCAAGAAAAGTCATTTATACTGTAGCAGGCTGAACTTGAAAAAATCATCTAGCCACCTGTTATATATGTCGGGACTAGTGATTATTAAATTAGCAGAGGATTAACAAAAAACAACAACAATATCATCGATTTATCGTGGTAAAAGACTCAAAAAGTCTCAATATCATTCCCGAACACTAGTAAATTTGTATCATAAATTACATTTTTTGCTACAAAAAAAATTAATAACAAATAATATCTATAAATTGTTACAAAATTAGTGACAAAATTTAAGTTAATAGTTATTTTAGCTAATTAGTTACTAAGTGTAGCTATATAGTGTAGCTATATAGTGACAAATAGTAACATACATAATTTAGTGACATAAAATTTTGCAACACTACGACACACAACTTTAAATGTAGCAAATTCGTAACATTTTCCTCAGTCTTAAACACTTAAAAACATTTTTCTTTCCCTTCATCATTGTCCTAAAATTTGTTTTTTCCCCAGATTAAAATTAAGGCAATCTGTTTCGAGAGAGTGGGAGATGAAATCTCCGTGGTCCTGACATGAGGAGGAAGATGAGAGAGTGAGTCGCAGTCTTTCAGATCGGAGAAACGTTCGTCAGCTAGGAGCATTTCGACAGGATCCTCCTCCAACCTAAACTCAAAGTC
The DNA here is from genome assembly GCF_030686135.1 of Camelina sativa. Classification (NCBI taxonomy): domain Eukaryota; kingdom Viridiplantae; phylum Streptophyta; class Magnoliopsida; order Brassicales; family Brassicaceae; genus Camelina; species Camelina sativa. The sequence goes on along the minus strand of NC_141890.1, from coordinate 24,911,446 downwards.
ACCAGCTCCGACTTTTTCCTCCACCGTGACTGTGACCTTCAGAATATGCGACTGATTTCCCCTCTTTCTCGTCTTCTAAAACATTACTGGAGTTCTCTCCATCGTAACACCAGCCATAGATGTAATCTTCTTCTTCTTCTTCTTCTCTCTGGTTTTCAATTAATTAAATCATATGGGTTTCGTAAAGTCTTGATCTTTGATTTGTGAAGTTTCTTTAATGGGTTAGATGGAGGAGCAGTCACATCAATTGCAGAGAGACTATCCATTAGGTTAATTTACTTAAGCCATATCTTTCTCTTTCTTTCTTCTTCTTCTCCGACTTGAGTATATCGGCGATGGAGACGAGAAGCCGGCAATTGCAGTGGCCAATCGTGAAAGAGATCAAGAGCTTTTGACTCCCGTCGCTGATTGCGGCGACTAAGACGATGGTTCTTCTTTGAAGCCTTCTCTCTTCGGCTCTGTTTATTATGCAGGTTGCCATTACAAAGGTAACTCCGACAAATACATATTGCTCTCTTTCATGTTTGATTTTGTTCTCTCTTAAATCACGACTTCTGAACTTTAAATATTTGTGTATGCTTTGTTTTTTTTCAGGTTCACCCATCTCAAAATAGCTACTTGGCACACAAACTCATTGTTTGGTATCAGGGACAAGAAGCTTCAATGCTGCTTCCTTTCTCATATGCTGTGGTCTCGGGTGCTATAGGATCATGTTCGATTTTATTTGCCAAGTCACTGTGAGATGCTCTGTGACTTAATTTATTTCTCTCATTGTCACATCGGCTTAATCTATTTTGTCACATAGCCATTGGAGCAATATTCTTTGCTACAGACTCTGTTTGCGCCTTGCAAGTAAGAATTTTCTTAACATTGGGAAAATATTATTCTACTACGTTTGCTAATCAAGAATTAACAAACACTCTTTTGTTAAATCTAGGTGCTTAATCAAGACGACACATCTCTCTTGTCCAGTCTGGTCTTTGGAGAAGGTGTAGTTAACGATGCAACGTCTGTTGTGCTCTTCAACGCAATACAGGGATTTGATCTCACAAACATCTATTCAACTATAGCTTTGGAGTTTGCTGGAAACTTCTTTTATCTCTTCATCTTAAGCACATCACTTGGTGTTGCAGTATGCTTCTTTCGCTCTTCTCCTTAAATTTCAGCACTAGAATTTGGAGTGAACCAGAAAAGTTCTTACTCATTTTCTTTCTCAGGCGGGATTGCTCAATGCTTTCATTATGAAGAATCTCTATATTGGAAGGTATATATTGCGTGTTTATGGCTCGTTATATACATGATTTTCTTTTTTGGTTAGTTCTTGATAGTTCTATGCTTTGTTAGTTACGTTCTTTCTTTAATACTTTACTTTCTTTTTTGGTTAAATCAGGCACTCTACTGATCCTGAAGTTGCACTTATGATGCTATTGGCTTACTTATCATATATGCTGGCAGAGGTAAAGAGACAAATATGATAACTAACGAAGGCTTTATGTTACTTTTTCACCAAGACAAAATGAAATCATGAAATATTATTCCTTTGCAGCTATTCCACTTAAGCTCTATCTTGACTGTGATCTTCTGCGGGATTGTTATGTGTCACTATACATGGCACAGTGTAACAGATAAATCAAAAGTTACCACAAAGTAAGTTTTTTTCCTTCTAATAATAATTACAGAAATTTGTATCTGGTGAATTTTGACTAAAATGAATATATTTTTTTTGGCGTAGACACACTTTTGCTGCATTGTCATTTCTAGCTGAGATTTTTATCTTCCTTTACGTTGGAATGGATGCTCTCGATATTGAGAAATGGGACGTTGTACCCGACAGGTGAGCGACAGGTGAGACTTTCTATAGTGTGTCAAATGAAAATATGTACAATTGTTTTTTGGATCCCTTTTTATCTCCTTCTCCAGGTGTTAGCTATCTTGAAAAAAAAATTTCTAATTTTTTTTTTGTTTAAATGCCTGAAATGTTTTGTTTATTTTCTTCTCAACTAATCGCAAAAATTCTAAATTCTTAAGGATACAAAGGTAACAAAAGGTTTTCTGCAGTAAGTAATATTCTATTTCTATATCTACTCGATTTCATGTAAGTGATTGTGAAGACAGCAGTAAGTGAATATTTTGTCTACAGATTCAAACTGTTATTGGTTTTGTTATCTGCAGTAAGTTATATAATTGACTGATTTCGTTGTCTGCACTATGTGAATATGAAGTCTGATTAACACTTTTTAAGTAGTTTCTGTTACAAAATATTGTCGATAACATTGGTGTTCATGAGATTTCTTGTTAACTTTAATTTTTTTATGTAGGTGGCACCTGCTCAGAATGGGAGGATCTTCGGTATCGGGGGACAAAACTACATACGTGATCGTGGGGAAAGCTCAGCTGGTGCAATGTCTAGAATATCTCTTGAACGCCAATTAAATTATGTTCAAGAGCAGCTGGCCACTTTGGTTGAATTTATGAGGCAATATATGCTTGAAGGTCATGCAAACACTTTCCCCTCTGCTAAACCAACTTCTGCTACGGGTGCGTCGGTCACTGGCCCAACTCAAGGCAACATCAGGGAGAATCGAGAAGCCAATCCCGAAGCTGCGACTGAACGTCCAGAAATGGCTGATGTCCATCAAAGTCATCCAACTTGTAACATGCGCGAACCAAATTCCCGGTTTAAAGATGGATCGGTTGATGCAATAGGTGCATCGGTCGATGCAGGTTCGGTTTTATCGGTCGAGTTTTAAGTTAAACGCTGCGTTTTGGGTTTAGAGAAAACCCTTCAACTCGAGTTTTGCCTCATTCGGCGGGTTTGGCCGTTTTTGAGAGAAAAGAAAAGAGAGAAAAGGTTCTTGAGTGTTCTTGAGGATTTTGGGTGATTTGAGGCTGTTCCTGTAGAGATCTGTAGCTGGGATCGTTGTAGGAGCTTTCTGGGAGCGTTGTTTTGCTTGTATAAGGTTCAGAATCTTCTTGGCAAACGTAAGTGCATGACCCTGGCTTATCTACGCTAGAGATTTCTCTGATCTGCTTGTTTATGTGTTGTTTGGCTTGTTAGTATGTTATTTGGGATGTTGGGAAGCTTTCTTGTGGCTTGGGATCGAGTTTTGTGCTTGCAGGAACAAAGATCCGGCGAGAAGTTTCGGGGAAAAACGATGCTCGACATGGGCATCGGTCGATGCACTTTGTGCGTCGGTCGATGCAAGTGCGAGGACGGCGCGTAAAACCTAGGTTTTTCGTGCTATGTCGAGCATGCGTCGGTCGATGCAGTGGGAGTATCGGTCGATGCAAGGATCGATGCATAACATGCGTCGGTCGACGCAACCCCATCAGGTGTCGGTCGATGCATGTTGGTGTCGGTCAATGCTGAGTACTGGTTTGTTATTGTTGATTGTTGATTGTTGGTTGATGTTTAGAAATGTCTCTATTGCTTGTATGTATAGCCCAGTAGATGTGAGGATTGTCTTACTGAGTGTTTATTAAATACTCATTTATTGCAATATGTGTTTGTGGTGCAGGTAAAGACAAAGTGTGATCGTGAAATCAAGGCAATGAAGAGGAGGATGTTGTAGAGACTCGATTGGTTGTTGTCTGGCATTGATAGGTTGTTAGAGTTGTGTCATTAGAAACATTGATAGGATGCTGGTTTTATGTTTCTTGTTGGTTGAATTTGGATATTGCTTATGTTATAATATTAGTTTATTATTGGATATTGGTGTTGTTTATTTTCGCTGTTAGTTGTGGTTGTGGTTATGTGGTTAGTGGGTATGAGACTACTAGTTGTAGTTTACTTATTATTATTATTACTATTATTTATTATTAAAAAAAAAACGGGTCTGGTCGTTTTACAACTAATGTGCCTGATGAGTCTCGTGAGCAAGAAGACAATGAAGATGCAGAGCTTGTGGGAGGTTTCCTCTTCTAAAGAACTTGTTCTTCCACCTCTATTTACTCAATCTATTTAGCACTCTTTCTTTTCTCTACTGATTTAAAACTCTGTTTTTTTTTTGAATGTTTAAAACTAAGGTTTAATCGGATCTTTTGGAATTTAGTTTTACAATGATATTTACAGGTAAATTGTGTTTGGCGCTACATTTACAAACTTTCCCCACAAGGCAAGGATTTCTGTAGCCCGTACCAATTTTGTATCGTCATCGTAACAATATGTCACAATTACTAACACTATATACGTAGTTATTACAAACGAATAACGTCGGAATCAGTAACAAGTTCGTTAAAAATCGATGTGTAGCTAACTGTCATAATTTGACGACGCCCATTTTGATGCTTTTTGAAGTTAATTGTTACGCATTTTTCAGATGCATTTTGTAACAAATACGACTTTTTCATTAGTAATAAAATTGTAGCAATTTGCGACAATTAGCTTTGACAGAGAATTTTGCTACGACCAAATAGTTATTAACTTCTTTTGTCACAAATTTGTAAAAAAAAACAAAAAAAACCTATAAAAAACACGTTATACCTACTAATATATTCATAACAATACAAAACATTTTTTCTAGTGGAAAGCAAAAGCTCAAGAAGATTTCACCTGTTAACATGCTTGATGGCGAAGAGATGGAAATGAACAACTCAAAAATATATTGTGTTAGTATCAATTTAGTTATATTGAGATGGATTTCTATCAAAAATATATCAACAACAACAATCTCAATACTAACGACAGCTGAGAGACGGCTTCGAAAACAATGATGAACATGTTGAATGAAAAAGCGAAGAAGTGTTAGTCTTTGTCTAATTGTGCAAATATTATATATCTTATTTCTCCTGTTTTAAACCTATAATTATTTTATCCATTTTATAAGGTTTGTTGTCTTGGCGATATTGATGTGTTTTTTTATAGCTTGACTATAGTTTTGTTTATAGCTTGGCTACACCACCAAAAAAATATAGCCAAACTATGAAAAAAACACATCAATCTGGCCAAGACAACAAACCTTATAAAATGGATAAAATAATTATAGGTTTGAAACAGGAGAAATAAGATATATAATATTTGCACAATTAGACAGAGACAAACACCTCTTCGCTTTCTCGTTCAACATGTTCATCATTTTCTTCGAAGCCGTCTCTCAACTGTCGTTAGTATTGAGATTGTTGTTGTTGATATATTTTTGATACAAATTCATCTCAATATCACTAAATTGATACTAACAAAATATTTTTTTGAGTTGTTGATTTCAATCTCTTTGCCATCAAGCATGTTAACAGGTGAAATCTTCTTGAGCTTTTGCTTTCGTGAATGATATTGATACTTTTTGAGGCTTTTAGCATTGAAACTGACTATTTTTATGAATGGTGGTGAATGATGTATGGAATGATGACTTATGAATGAATGGATGTCAGGGTGTTTCAATTCCCCTTATGCAATTGTAGTATAAGAGGTGTCAATCCAATCTGAGTGTTTGTGAACAATCAAGATGTGCATATGAGTCTAAGTCAAGCCAGATGTAAATGTTGTTTGTCACTAACAATCCTATGATGAAATGGAAAGTGCAGAAAGTAAAACTACAAGAACTAGGAGGTAAATGCAAATAGAACAGAGTGATTATGACAAACAGAAATAGAAACCATGGAAATGCAAGTATTGAACTAATGCAAAGTAAGTAATGAACAGGATACTAAATGAATGCAACAGAAATGCAACTAGGGTGAGACAGGACAAACACAAATCATAAACACAAGTTCTGGGTTGTAACTCGAGCAAGCACTCGATCGAGTGCTGATCGAGTGCAGGGTCGAGCTGGACAAATACGCAAAACAGAGCAACACAAGAAAAACAGAGCAATACCAAAACAAATCAAACAACAGGATTTAAGCTAAGAAATCAATAAACAAGGAAGGTCTTGAGGAGGGATTCATGGGCTGGACTATGATTGAGGTCATCTAACTTGGTCAACAAATCTCAAACAACCTGAGCTAATCTCTAGACATATATTTCTAAGACATGTTTAATCCACTCTCATGGCAAGAAACAATCAAACTCATGCATCTCTAGACTTGTTCTCACAAAGTAAAGAATCTACACAAGCAGGCATTAAGCAATATGTCAAAAATCAAACAAGACTTCTAATCTCTTAGCAAGCCTAATGATAGTCTCTAGATCTAGCCGTATCTATGCTCCTTAGACATTGGTGTGATGCTAAGAGGCTTGAAATCAGATCCTACCCTCTCAGATATAGGATCAGCATTAAGAACATCTAGCCAAGAAGAGATCTACAACAATCAAGCTTGACCAAATCAAACAAACCACAAACACAGCCCAGCCGAACCCATCCTCAAGATCCTAAGCAACTACTCACAAGAACACATGATGAACATCAAAGTCATAAACCCAGAAAATGATGAAACTTGAGCCTTAGATGTCCACATGCATTCAAATCAACCATTTCCTTTAACATTCATTAATCAAGAACATGAATCAATTATGTGCAATGCTTAAACTCATTTGGCTTGGTAGTAAAAGGTTTAGAGACAATGATGGTCTCTCTTTAGAGTGGGGTTTATCAATATCAAGGTTCTCTCATAAAAAATGGATTGAGCTTTAGAAGAATGCTAAAGGTAAAAACACTTAGACACATACAAGAACAAAACCTTGTCTACCCAAAGGCACCCAAAGTGTTTATCCTATCAATCTAAACCCAACTGATCCTAGTGCTACCCTTTAACTTCTTCTCTTCTCTTTCACCCTTTTCTCTTTTGATTTTAAAGTCTTAGGAGAGGTTTCTTATTTGATCTTTCTAGTGGAATGGGAGATTCTTACTTATTTGCTATGGTTTTCTTTTCTTCTTATCCTTAAGGCATAAAAGCATTTTGCTAAACTTTTCTTTTTCTTTCTTTATTTTCTTTGACTGAAACCATCTTTAAACAATATCATACTTCCCATTCTTTCACTAGACTTTGATTTTACTTAAAAACATTCCCCTCCTAAAGACTCTAACCTTTTCTTTCTCTTCTCCTCTTTTCTTTTCTTTCTTTTTCAAACAACCAAATCCCAAACCCAACAATGAAATCACCTAGTCCTATCTAGTTTGGAAAATGCAAACTAGAACTACACAAGGCATTATTCTTGTCAGTTCAAACCTAACACTTTCTACCAAGCTCAATCCCAAAAAGGCGTCACACACTCAAGAATAAGCATGGCTTGAAAGAAAGGTTGGTTAAGGGTATTGGAAACTGATTTTAATGATTCAATCAGCTACTTGGATCAACAAGAGTGGTAAAAAGGAGAAAGATGATCCAAATATGTATATGGTATCCATGAGTTTAAAGCAATGCACACATTGATATTTAACAGTCAATATTAAGTTCTTATAAGTAGGAAATGGCATCAAATCACAACATGCTTCAATTTAGACCAAATGCAATGCAGGAATTCAAGGCTTGGTTCAATCTTATGCTTCTAACCACTCAACTAGCATCAAAGTACTACTAACTTGGACATTGATCCTAGTCTAGTGAATTAAACAAGCTAACAAGGCAAAACTCATCATAGATCCCTAATGCAAATATTATACAATCCTACATGAAACATGCTAAACACTCTTTTTTTATAAAGAATTTTGCAAAAAATTTCAAATTTTTAGGGTTTTTCTATGCCTTAGATGCTATGCAAGTATTAACATGATGATGCTAAAAATTTGAAATAAGAAAACAAAACACAACATCAAATGCTATCTCAAACCCTCCCCTAAACTTAAATCACACAGTCCTCTGTGTGAAAGAAATTTGTAAGAGGATTCAAGATCAAAAACAAAACACAACATCAAATGCAATGGTATTTACAAGGGAAGGTGATAGTGGTACCTCAAGGATTGGAGAAGAAACTGTCCACATCCTCCTGCATGCTGTCAAAGGTGTAATTGGGGTCTTGTTGATGACTTGGAGGTGGAGATTGGGGCAGCTCGACGATGGGAATCGACCGGGACTCGGTCGAGTACGTGCTCGAGTGGGGGGGTCGAGCTGGACCGCGAGTGTCAAAATTCTGACCTTGCTGCTGGTAGAACTGCTGGTAGAGTGCTAGATCCATGAAGTACTGGGGTGGGATGGGAGGGTAACCTGGATATCCTGGATAAGCAGCTGGAGGTGGGAAGCCATATGGTGATATGGGCTGGAACTCGGCCGAGTGCATCTCGGGTGCTCGGTCGAGTGGGTGCTCGAGTGACCCGGTCGAGTGCCTCAAAAATTGTTGTTCTCGGCTACTTGAACTCCTCTTCCTCTGATTTGGCTCGTACATTGAAGCTCTAGCTGGTTCCACAGGGTTTGCAACTCTTGAGAGTGCTCTAGTTGAGCTACTCCTCCTCAAAGGGCTTGAATGGCTTGGAGATGAGTTTGCACTCTTCAGCTCAGCAATCTCCTTTTTTAGGCCCTTGATGGACTTAGCCATATTGGTCACCTTCTTCTTAAGCTTATCAAACCTCTTCCCATGCCACTTGCTCCACTTTTGTAGGAGAGTTAACCTCTTGCTAGTCTCTCTCACTCCTCTACTATCCCTTGGGTTGGGCTCATAGTCTTCAAAGTAAAATTGCTCCTCCCCATCAGCCATTTGCACATCTCCAGCTTCATCAACTCTAGGTTGAACTATCCTATCAAACAAGAACTCATAAGCTGGCCAAAAATCAATGTTTGCTTCTTCTTGAATGGTGGTGAGCTCTTGGTTAGGTAAGATCAACTGTTTTTTCCCAACTGTTGGAAGCTCAAAGTTGAAGATGTGATTTCCTTGATGCATTTCCTTGGCCAATATGAGAGTGGAAGTGAGGTAGCTTGAGTCAATCCATCTTGGCAAAACCTTCTCTCCTCTAAGTGGGACCTGGCAGCTTGTAGTATTGGAGTGATGATGCCTCCAATGGCTAAGGCTCCTCTTGACCCTTTGTTTTGTAGCTTGCCTACCCAACTTCTCAAATATATCATGTGGTCAATGAGCACTATTGCAAGGTCAATCTCCACAGTGGTCCCAAGAATGATGGTTCCATTTCTTGCCTCAAGGATGATTCCATTGAGAGCCATGTCAATTACCTTGAGCTCACCCTTATTGAGATTTCCAGTCTCCTTCCTAGCAAAGAATGTATTTGCTAAGGCCTTGTAGAAGTACCTTAGGACTGGGATTCTTATCTTTGAACTCTTGGTCTTGGAGGATGAATAGGTGATGTTGTCTCCAATGGTTTCTCAAATGGCATAGAGCTCCTCTCTTGGTATCATCAAGCTCCTATTACTACCAACTTCAAAACCAAACACATTTGCTATCTTCTTCAAAGAAAGCTCATAGTTCTTCCCCTTGATTGTGAAAGCAATATGACCAGCTCCAAACTCATCATCCTTCCTTGCATATGTGTGCAGCTTGACTGTGGCTAGAAACTCACAACTTTCTTCTTTATACCCCTCCATGCAAAGCCCCATGAACTTGGTTAGGCTGCTCTTCTCAAAAAGGTACTCCACATCTTTATCAATGGCTAGCTTCTCCATGGTCTCCTTGTGTGGATACCTAGTTCCCAGGAACTCCATTCTCATGAAGGCTTCATAAAGTTGCCTCTTTGTCAATCCACAAGATTCTGCTTCTCCATCATCCTCTCCCTCTTGTTCTTCACCTTCTTCTTCACTCTCACTCTCAACCTCCTCTTGTTCAATCTCAACTGCTGGTCTCTTCCCTTTGGCCTTGTTTCTCCTCATGAAATCACTAAGAGTTGACTCCCTTTCTTCTTCACTTTCAGTTTTCTCAGGATCTTCCTCAACTGACTGATTTCTTGAACGCGGCAGCTGGCTCGATCGACCACTCGGACCACCACTCGATCGAGTGCATGCTCGAGTGGGGCGTCGAGTGGTTCTTCCAGCTTCTCCTCTTGATTGTAGGCGATCTTCAAAACGTTCCATGGAGCTTGCAACCGCTTGTTGAGACTTCCTTGTAATCCTTGAAGACATTTTCGAATAGAACTGAAGGGAATAGACTCAAAGCTTAAGTTTAATAGGTTAGTGACCCAAAAACTCAAAAGAGCTAAGCTTGAGCAAAAGATGAACTTTGAGAGAGATTTTAAAACTTGATTTTAGTTGTTTTGAGCAAGTGAGAGAGTGTGAGGGACATAGGATCGTGTAAGGCTTTATTTAAAGAAGCTAAGGGGGCAAGGAGACAAGGGTGGAGCTTCCATACCATTCAAATTTGAAATGAGAATCTTTGACCTGCTTTTTGCTGCCACTCGACCCCACACTCGACCAGCACGTGGTCGAGCTCCTTGACCAAAGTTTGAAATTTCAAAAATTTTCTTCTTGTTCTTCCCTCCACTCGATCATTCTAGAGAAATGAGAATCGAGTGGGCCTTAGTTCTTTGCCAACTCGGTCGAGTACCTCTCGTGGGCTGGTCGAGTGGGCTTGCGAATCTCCTTCCCCAAGTCCAAATCTCTCCATACCCATCTACACTTTCATTGAAAGGCCTGTCCAACACAAACATAAAACAAAACACATCAAAACTACTAAGAAAATAAAGCATATTTACAAAGGATACCTTAGAGACTTCCTCCCTAGTGAGCTTGTTTAGAGTCACTAAGCTTGACTTTGGCTGCCTTCTTAGGCTTTGTTTAGATACCAAGGAGGTGATGAAATCCTCCCTGGCACTTCTTGATCATTGTGAGTCTGATCCTTGATCACCTCACCCTTAACACACAAACCATATTTCTTCTTGATTTTGAGCCTTGGTCTTGCTTTCCTCAAAGACCTCTTGTTTAGCTTGACTTGGAGATCTTTAACCATACCAGTCAACTCTTGAACTGACCTCTTAAGCTTTTCCACAGAATCTTCTTGAAGAGGGAGATTGTCCTTTGGAGCTGCCACTTCACTTAAACCTTCATGACCACCTTTGTCCTTGATAGTAAAAGGTTGATCATCAATGGTAGGAAGGTTGGTTGGGTTATAGATGTTAAACTTCATAGCTATATCCTCAGAAATGTTCAAGGTCACAAGAACTTTCTTAGCATCAATAACAGCTCCAACTGTGGCTAAGAATGGCCTCCCAAGGATGATAGGATCTTCAGGTTCCTTGTCCATCTCCAATACCACAAAATCTGTATGAATCCTTGCTCTTCCTATCTTGACTGGAATATTCTCCAATTTGCCAACCACATCTCTGTTTGAACCATCAGCTAGGCATATATGAAGGTTGGTGGACTTGAAGTCAGTGTGCCCAAGCTTTTGTGCTATAGAATAGGGCATCACACTGATAGATGCTCCCAAGTCACATAAGCACTGGTTGTAGTGAAGATAGCTAAGTGTGCAAGGCATATAGAATGGACATGGATCCTTAAGCTTAATTGGGATGATTACTCCTCCAAGGTCTTCAAGATCTTTCTCATCTTGAGCTTGAGCCTTCTTCTTTGATAAATCAAGCAAAAAATCCTTATAGAGAGGATATGGATCATACTGTTCCAAGGCAGGTCCTCTCTCTTCTTCTTGGTAAGCAATGGTGATCTCTTGTATGGCCATCACTTCTTCTTGTTTCTCAATCACAACCACTTCCTTCAAAGCCTTCTCTTCCTTTTGTTGCAAAGCCAACATTTGTTTTTTCTCAATGATTTCTCTTAATTCCTTAAGCTTCTGTGCCTTGAAACGTCCTGGGAATGGTAGAGGTGGTTTGTAAGCAGGAGGGATGTACTTAGCAGGCTTGACCGCTTCTGACTCTTCAGCTCGATCAGCCACTCGAACACTCACTCGGTCGAGTGCATGCTCGAGCACCTGGTCGAGTGCAATACCGGAGTCAGTCTGCTTTGCACAAACTTTACTCTGAGCTTCAAGAAATGACCAATCCTCCCCAACCTGAACTTCATTGTCCCCAGTGACTTCCTCCTCAAAGAGATGAATGGCTTTGGCAGTAAACTCCCTTGGGTTTTGAACTGCTTTTCCAGGGAGTTGGGTGGGTTTTGGAGCTGAAGTGGATGCTACATTGCTCTCCATATACTTCACTCTTGAGTTAAGTCCCTCAAACTTCATATTCAGATCATTATATTGTGATGTTAACCTTTGATTCAGCTCAGCAAACTGTTTGGCTTCCTTAATTTTCCCATTGGTTTGCCCAATCAACAACTGTTGAATCATTGCTCTTAGGTCTTGTTCCTGGCCTTGGTTAGTCTGAAACCCTGGTGGGGAACACAATTGGGGCTGGAACACTTGTTGCTGCTGCTTTGGTGCATAGTTGTGCTGTTGTTGAGGCTGAGGAGGTGGATAGACTTGGTCTTGAGGGTTGGCTACATTGGTGCTCCTATAAGAGAGGTTGTTCTGCTTGAATCCTCCACCTTGGTTGTAGCCTTTGTATCCTCCTCCTTGGTTCTGCATATAACACAACTCAGCAAACTCCCTATCTCCTTGGACTGGAGCTTCTTCTTCACCAATGAAGTGAATGGTTTTTGACTGGCTTAGGAGAATCTTGTCAAGCTTCTCATTGACCATCTTTAAATCCTGCTTGTATTTGTCCTCCTGATCAGTGGAGGGGATCCTCATGGTTCTATCATAATCTTCATTATAATTACCATCTGACTGAGCAAGGTTCTCAACCAATTCCCATCCTTCTTCCACATTCTTGTTGAGGAAGTTGCCATTTGAAGCTGTATCAAGAAGCATTCTTATCTTGGGAAGCACTCCTCTATACAAAGTGCTTAGAAGAGACTCATTGCTGAAGCCATGGTGAGGACACTGAGTTTGGAATCCTTTAAACCTCTCCCAAGCTTCACAAAAGCTCTCATTATTCCTTTGAGCAAACCCAGAAATTTCATTCCTCAATCTAGCAGTCCTTGCATTGGAGAAGAACTTTGCCAGAAAAGCTTTCTTGCATGCATCCCATGTGGTTATAGCTCCAGTTGAAAGAGTCTTCTCCCATAGATGAGCTTTGTCTCCAAGGGAAAATGGGAATAGCCTTAACTTGAAGCCATCTTCACTTACTCCATTGATTTTTGTGAGTCCACATATTCTGTCAAACTCATCAAGGTGATCTAGAGGATTCTCCATTGGCAACCCATGAAATTTGTTGGCTTGTATCATGGAGATTAATCCACTCTTGATTTCATAATTATTATTGGCCACAGCAGGATGCACCATACCAGCTTTTTGGTTGTGTGTGTTAGGTGCATCCCCAGCACCAATGTGTCTAGGTCTATGATCATGGTGATCTTGCTGCTCCATGACTACTTGTTCGTCCTGTTGTTGAACTACTCTTCTTTGCTTATGTCTCAAACCCTTTTGTAGCTTGTGGATGTTGTCAATAGACCTTTGAAGACTGTCTTTCCCTTTTGACCTTGTGTGCATCAACAAACTCGACTACAGACTCGAACAGGTACACGGTCGAGCGCAGGCTCGAGTGGTTGGTCGAGTCGACTGGGAAGTAATGGCTATTTGGATCCGGCTTCTGACTCGATCAAGTGCTGCTCGATCATGGCTCGGTCGAGTGGTGGTCGAGTGGGTACCTGAAATTCAAGACAGCCAAGCAAAGGAAGATTCGAGTTCAGTAACTTCACAAGTGTTTAAACGAACTTAATCTTAGACTAATAATGATCCTAAATGTCACAAAACAAACTCAAATGGGCAACGACGCCAAATTGGAACTGACTATTTTTATGAATGGTGGTGAATGATGTATGGAATGATGACTTATGAATGAATGGATGTCAGGGTGTTTCAATTCCCTTTATGCAATTGTAGTATAAGAGGTGTCAATCCAATCTGAGTGTTTGTGAACAATCAAGATGTGCATATGAGTCTAAGTCAAGCCAGATGTAAAGGTTGTTTGTCACTAACAATCCTATGATGAAATGGAAAGTGCGGAAAGTAAAACTACAAGAACTAGGAGGTAAATGCAAATGGAACAGAGTGATTATGACAAACAGAAATAGAAACCATGGAAATGCAAGTATTGAACTAATGCAAGGTAAGTAATGATCAGGATACTAAATGAATGCAACAGAAATGCAACTAGGGTGAGACAGGACAAACACAAATCATAAACACAAGTTCTGGGTTGTAACTCGAGCAAGCACTCGATCGAGTGCTGATCGAGTGCAGGGTCGAGCTGGACAAATACGCAAAACAGAGCAACACAAGAAAAACAGAGCAATACCAAAACGAATCAAACAACAGGATTTAAGCTAAGAAATCAATAAACAAGGAAGGTCTTGAGGAGGGATTCATGGGCTGGACTATGATTGAGGTCATCTAACTTGGTCAACAAATCTCAAACAACTTGAGCTAATCTCTAGACATATATTTCTAAGACATGTTTAATCCACTCTCATGGCAAGAAACAATCAAACTCATGCATCTCTAGACTTGTTCTCACAAAGTAAAGAATCTACACAAGCAGGCATTAAGCAATATGTCAAAAATCAAACAAGACTTCTAATCTCTTAGCAAGCCTAATGATAGTCTCTAGATCTAGCCGTATCTATGCTCCTTAGACATTGGTGTGATGCTAAGAGGCTTGAAATCAGATCCTACCCTCTCAGATATAGGATCAGCATTAAGAACATCTAGCCAAGAAGAGATCTACAACAATCAAGCTTGACCAAATCAAACAAACCACAAACACAGCCCAGCCGAACCCATCCTCAAGATCCTAAGCAACTACTCACAAGAACACATGATGAACATCAAAGTCATAAACCCAGAAAATGATGAAACTTGCATGATTAGATAGATAAAGCAAAGATCTACAACATTGAAGAAGGAATCAAACACGAATTCTTAATATCTTGAAAGTTATGGAACCAACAAAATCCAAGAATTCTTTGTTTTTCTCCTTTTAAAAGAAGTACAAGATCTAAAAAAAATAAAAGTGCAAAAGGAATAATTCTAAAAAAGGTAAAAACTAGGTTTTAGACTCTCTAAAAAGCTGGACTCTTTTGGTGGCTGCAGGTACAAGCCCTTATATAGAAAATGTAGTGGAAGCCCTAAAAACGCTAGAAGACAAAATAGCCAGGCGGCTCGACCAACTCGACCCGGTGCTCGGTCGAGTTGGCTACTCTTGTGCTCCTCCCACTCGGTCGAGTCCCTCTCAGCACACGGTCGAGTGTCTGGTCGAGTGGGCAGTCAAGTTGGACTCCGGACCTTGGTTCTTCAGCCTTAGCTCTCTTGCTTTCTCCTCATGATTGCTTCACTTCTCCTCAGTATTGCTTCCATGCTCCTTAAGCTCCAAAATCACCTGTTTATGCATGAAAAGATGCAAATGCAATGCAACTAAACTCTAATGCAAGAACAGTCCTAAAGCTATGCAATAATGGTCAAAATGGATAGCAAAAGATGCAAAAGATGCGAATATATTAAGGGAAAACAGGGTAAAATATATGAACATCAAGCATGGTGAATCGATGGTATTGGTGTTGCTTTTTGTTAATCATCTGCTAATTTAAGAATCGCTAGTCTCGACATATATAACATGTGGTTGGATGATTTTTTAAAGTTCAGCCTGTTACAGTATAAATGACTGTTCTTAGCGTGTTTTGAGTTTGCTATAGTATCTAAGGTTGTCTTGTTTTCTACAATGTATTTTCCTTGATATGATTTATGATGAATGGTAATGTAACTTTGTTGTGAACTTTTGTATACAGTCATTGAAGGACACCGACGGAAATCCAGTTAGCGACTCTCATGTAAAATTGTTTCAGAAATATCATGTGTTTGTTCTTTCCGAGATTTAATCTAATTCACCAAGTGGTTTGGTTCACTATTTATCTTGGTCTGCAATCTTTGGATGCGGTGTTCCAATGGTGTAGCTTATATAGAATAGTGATTGAGAAGATGGTTCAAACAACACTAGACATATGGAGGCAATACAAATCCAAATAGTTAAAGCTTCTTCCTTTATTCCATTCTTTTCTCTGTTTCTTGACGAGGTTCAATAAGAAAGTAAGAAAAGAACCTGAAGAAGGAAGATAGGAACCAGACATTACCTTGGCTATGATTCTTGTCTGGGTTAAAGGTTCCAATGTGAAGCCTTTAATATCCTCATTACAAGAAATAGAGACCAAAGCATCTAATACTCTAACTCTAAGAATCAATTTATGAATCGATGAACTAAGCTAACAGATCGAGTTCTTATATACAGTCTAACAATCAATCAATCAATGAACTAAACCAACAGATGCAGATTCTTCAACAATCAATCGATGAACTCCAAATTTTATACCAAACAACAAGATAAAATAGACTAACCTTTGAATGAGTCTTAGACGTCTCGGAAAGCGGAGAGCCCGAAGATGAAGAGAAGAAATTTAGAGAATCCAGGTTGAGAGATTGTGAATTACAGAATTTACATAGGAAAACAAAAATCTCCCGCAGATATAGGTAATGGAGAAGAACTGATCAACAAACGATTCTTAACAATCTCAATTTCGATTCTTAATGGGGGGGGAATACGTAGATACATACATAGTTTTGGATATATATATGGGTAATAATTGGGTATCGGGTATTACCTGATCCGAAACGATACCCAAAAGTATATACATTCAAGATCCAACTAAGATATTGTACTAGATAAAGACCCGCCCGATGTGCGGGTTTAAAGTTTTGTAACTAAAATAAAATTTAATAAAAATATATTAAAATATATTATATATTATTTATAAAATTTGTTTTTGCTATATTACACTGATTTATATCCATATATAAATATTTTATGTATGTTACCTTCAAAAGATTATTTTTTACACCTAGGTATATTGTATGTTACAAATTTATTATTTACCACCGGTTAAAAAATGTCTATATGAACAAATTAAGCCAACTATTATATGTCTCTTCACTTTCACCTTTGTATAGTTTCTTTAATCACTAAAATTGTTGGTTCAAAAAATATTTTGAATAAAAAATTAATTACATCACAATAGTGTATGACTAACCATAGAGAGAAACTCGATTCTGCCTTCCTCCCTTATGGAGAGAACCTTGCGTCCAACCTCCTCCACAATGGAGAGAACCTTCGTTCCGCCTTCCTCCCTTGGGGGAGATAACCTTTGTAACGCCCGCAAACCAAAACTGTGCGTTTTGGGGGAGGATGTCGATCGACACCAAGGGTGGGTGTCGATCGACACCACTAATTTCTGGTTCGACCAGATCGAGTTTTTGATCGTTTTGGTCCAGTTTGGTTTAAGGAAAACCATTGAACCGAGGTTTAAAAGGGGGAAAACGACATAGGTTTGTATTTTTGTTGTCTTACGCCGCTTGAGAGTGAGAGGAAGAGGAGAAGACAGTTCCTAAAGGTTCTTGAGAGAGTTTGTGAGATTTCAAGGTGTTTTTGGTGAGATCTTGCGGTGGGAGTGAAGATCCAGGGCCATGAACGTCTTAGAAGGTTGCTAGGAGTGTAGGATTCATTGCTGTTGGTCCAAATCTTCCTACACTGAGTTGAGTGCATGACCATGGATAATCTAAGCCTTTGATTTCCTTGTTCTTGCTTGTGTGTTGTTGTTTGTGAGTTTTCTTGCTGGGGAATGGTTGCTACAGGTTTCTAAGGATGTTTCCGGCTTGGGTTTTGAGTATTGGACGAGTTGGTGGAGTTTGGGAGCGAGATTCGACTCTCGACTTCGCAGCGGAATGTAGTTGCAGGTGGAGTGTCAATCGACACCAAGTGGTGTCGGTCGACACCAAGTGGTGTCGGTCGACACCAGCAAAATGGCATCGATCGACACTGTGGGGTAGTGTCGGTCGACACCAATGCTAGTGTCGGTCGACACTTGGCTGGTGTCGGTCGACACCTCCCTTCCAGCGAGACGATGTTTGTTTTCCTAGTTTGTATGTTTTGTTTGTTGTTTGTTTGGAACATTGGAATCACTGTTGCTTGTGTGTATAGCCCAGTAGATGGGAGGATTGCCTCACTGAGTGTTTATAAAATACTCATGCATTGCAATTTGTGTTTGTGATGTAGGTAAAGGCAAAGTGTGATCGTGGAATCAAGGCAATGAATAGGAGGATGTTCTATGGACTCGATTGGATGTTGTCTAGCATTGCTAGGTTGCTAGAGTTGAGTCTTTAGAACTTGCTAGGTTGCTGGTTCCTTGTTTCCTGTTGTTTGATATTGGAGTATTGCTATATTTGATTATTGGCTATTAGTTATTGGATTATTGTTTGGATATTGGTATCTGTTATTTTCTCTGTTGGTTGTGCTTGTGGTTAGGTGACTAGTGGGTATGGGACCACTAATTGTAGTTTATTATTATTATTTATTATTAAAAAAAAAAAACGGGTCAGGTCGTTTCAGTTTGGTATCAAAGCCCTTACGGTTCTAGGTTTGGGTTCACTAGGCTTTGTGCTGTAGATGTTTGGGAATTTCATGCTTTGCTTGATTATGTAAGTTAGTCAATTGTGTGTGGCATAGAGTCCTAGAACATCTTCTTCGAGCCTACTATGTGATTCTACGGTGAGTTTATGTTTCTGTGATATGTATAATTATGTGCTTAGCCTTCTGTTCATGGTAGTGCAGATGGTTAGAGGTGGTGCTGTTGCTGGTCGTGGTCGTGGACGCGGACGTGGTCGGGGTAGGGGCAGAGTCCCAGTGGTTAGTGAGACCGAGGACCAGAGTGTGACAGCAGAGGGTGTTGGCGAGTCGCAGGGTGTCCAGGGTGATTCCGTGAGGGTGGCCGGAGGGGGCGGTGTTGATGCTCCAGTAGCCGGTGATGTTAGGGCCCCAGGTGCGGGTGTCCCAGTGGTTGGAGTCCCGGGTGTCGACCTTGCGGGTTTGCTAGCACAGTTGTTAGAGCGGTTGCCGCCAGTGGCACCAGCTCAGACTCAAGTAGTGCCACCAGTGGTGGCAGAGGAGCGGCAGCCAGTGGCTGCGGATGTGGGGGTCCATTCTCGTTACATCAGTATGCTGACAGAGATGGGCCGTATTCGTACCGAGCAGTTTTCGGGAGGTACTGATCCTACCGCTGCGGAGGCGAGGAGGACGAGTGTGGAACGTAACTTCCATGCTCTGAGATGTCCTGAGGAGTTTTGGGTGGACATTAGGGTCCACCATTTGACTGGTGATGCTCAGTTGTGGTGGAGTTCTGTGGCAGGCAGGAGAGTGCAGAGGGAGATGTCTTGGGCTAACTTCGTCTTGGAGTTCAACCGCAAGCATTTCCCTAGAGAGGCACCTGATAGGTTGGAGGTGCAGTTCCGTCAGCTAGCTCAGGGAACTCAGTCAGTGCGGGAGCTTGATTTGGAGTTCAGTCGACTTCTGAGGTATGGGGGTCAGGATATGAAGTCCGAGGAGGCTCAGATCAGGAGGTTTTTGAGGGCCCTACGTGACGATTTGAGGGTTCACTGTAGAGGGCGGAGTTATGCTATGCGTGCAGAGCTGGTTGAGACTGCAACAGGGATTGAGGAGGATATCGGGGCATAGTCAGTGGCGGCTAGCCCAGCAGTCCAGCCTAGCAAGCCTCAGCATCAGGGAAGTTCTAGCAGGGGCGGCAAGCTTGCACAGGGAACCAAGAGGAGATGGGAGGCTACGTAGAAGTCGGGTGGTCCGAGTTGCTTCGGGTGTGGAGGCAAGGATCACAAGGTTGCTAGCTGTCCTAAGAGGAGTGCTCCGTCGGCAGCAGATTGTGTGTGCTATCATTGCAGGGAGCCAGGGCACATCAAGCCCTATTGTCCCAAGTTGCAGCCGGTAGTAGTGTCAGCGTTGCAGCAGGTGCAGCAGGGAGGACAGCAGGTGGCACGGATTGAGCAAGCACCACGGGTTTACACGACTGTAGAGACTGGTGGAACCAGTGCCAAGGCGATCACATGTATAATTTCTGGTACCTAATCTTTGTGAATTCTTAGTAAGTTCAGATTTTATGTTGTCCTGTGATAAAGTGTTAGGTTCTCAACACATGAGGTTTGTGTAGGGACCTTGTTGGTGGGAGGGTTTAAGTCCCATGTTATGTTTGATTCTGGAGCTTCGGATAGCTTCATTATTCCGGAGTGTGCAGAGAGCACGGGAATCAGAGGGGATTCCGGGGAGCGTACATGAGTTGTCAGAGTTGCGGGAGGCAAGTTCCTGAGGTTTATTGGACAAGCCAGAGGAATTGATATTCAGATCGTAGGGGAGTCGTGGCCTGCGGATTTGCTTAAGAGCCCAATGGAGCTGTATGACGTTATCTTGGGGATGGACTGGTTGCATCAGCATATGGTTTATCTGGATTGTCAGCGGGGTAGAGTAGAGTTTGAGCTCTCAGGGGGGAAGTTGGTTTATCAGGGGATTAGACCGACTTTGGGGAGTCTCGTGATCTCGACCATTCAGGCTGGGAAGATGATCGAGAAGGGCCGTGAGGCTTATTTGGTTACTATATCTATGCCAGAGTCAGTGGGGAAGTGTAATGACCCTCACCAAGGGGTAAATTTTAAAATAAAAACCTCTGGCCAAAGGACCTGGAAAGGACATGAAAAGAAGGCAAGGAAGGAAGGTCGAAAAATTACTGAAGAAGTGTCCGAGAAATTCTGGACGGACCGAGAGATGGCCGATGATACCATGTACCATGTACCATGTACCATACCAGACGTACGTGGAACGACCGGACGTACCAGGCAAACACCGAGCGAACAAGGACTGTGTCCTGGACGGGAAGCGAGAGTGGGAAGGAACCCACTAAGGAGGGTGAATTAAATATTAAAAAGTGGAGTTAGTGGAGTCTCCACTAAGTGATTATTTAATCACAAAATTAACTAAGTGGAATTTTCCACTAAGAGTTAATTTAATCTCATGGAAGTAAGTGGGAGACAAGAGAAGATTCTCTTGGACAAGTGTTGTGCTCACTTAACAAGTGTACACACATGCAAATTGGTGGCTTAGAAGATGGACACTCTTCAAGCATGCATTGGGACAAGTTCTCGCATACACCCTCTATATAAAGACCTCCATCCTCTCTCTTTTCGCCAAAAATTCTTAAGGGAGAAGAAGAGAAAGAGAGAAAGGAGAGGAAGAGAGAAAGAAGAGAGAAAAAGAGAGAGGTGTTGCCGCCAGGGAGAAAGAGTGAAAGAGAAAAGAAGCAAGTCAAGACTATCGACCATTGCAAGGTGTTGAATCGAGTAGGAAATCGATTTCAACAAAGAAAGGGTTTCAAGTGTGCCGTGAAGGAGCTTCATCAAGAAAGTCCGACCACTCCTTACAAAAGATCGCCGGTTTTCTGTGAGTTCAGACACTAATTGCACCGGCTAAATGGGGATTAAAGACATCCATCTAGTGAACGGTTTGCATGAGCATTTAGTTGCATTTTTACTTGAATTTCTTTTGTGATTTTCTTGTTTAAATGCATGTGCTGTGAGGTTATACCAGTTACTAGTTCGAAATGTTCTAGTAACAAAGGTGATAACTAGTTGTGATACTTGTAAAATTATGGGATTAATAACCATAGGAACTCAAATATCAATCTTGCTGAAGTCTTAATGCGTTTTAGTCCACAACAAAGTCCGGCTAGCGTAGTAAGACTGGGGTATTGCTGTCCTTCCTATTCCGTACCACATGCAGCCGCGACATGCAACCCATGTTCGTGTGTGTAGGGTTGGTTACGAATAGCTCGGAGGTTACTGGGCTCACTACCCTGGCCGAGGCTGTCTACACGACGGTGTGACTCTAAATGAAGTCCGGTTGAATGCCTCTGTGGTTGCAACACGGTTGTTTAAAGGGGTGTTAAGGAAAGGAAGCATACCGGGCCCATAAATTAAAACTTGTTTAAAACTCTTTGTTTTTATTCAAGTTCGTGGTGTGGCATGTTGTTGTATGTTGTTGCATGTTGATGCATGTTGTTGTGATTGCTTGCTAGATTAATTTGCTTAGCTCATTATCTTCCGCATGCTATCTCTGATTGTTTGTTGATTGACTGTTTGCTTGCATGTCGTCTGTTATTGGGGTTTGGGATTGGGGCTAATCTCTTTGCAGGAACCCTAAGCTCACTAAGTAATCTTAGATTACTTATGATAATAATTTGTGTTGCAGGTAACCGTAGAGGGAACTAGAGGGCGTGGTGAACGATAGGAACCCGGAGTAATTTTATTTTGTGTCTATTGTAAAATTCAAGTATGTTTCTTTTCGAATCAAACTTTGGCACTAGGCCTTATCTAAAGCTCTACCATCTTTTGGTATCTATTTTGTAATAAATCTTTTTATTTATCAAAGTATTCAGGTTTCTTTTAAACGGGCGAGTGGTACTGATATAGACTTTGTCCGAGTCGGCTCAACGCACGGTGTGTGACAAGGGTTCCACAGCCTTAAGGATGTGCCGTGTTGTCGGGAACCTCACCGATAGACTGGCCAAAGGGTCCTGATCCGTTCTTGCACCCGGCCGGATCGTTGGTGAAAGTTTCCAAAGTAGCGTCCCGGTGCCATCCGCGGTCCACCCGGCCATACGGCGGTTCGGGGCGTTACAACGGTGGTATCAGAGCATGGTCGCAGTATTACTTGTGTTTTCAAATGTTTTAACGAGTCAAAATGGTCGCAGTAGACACTTAGGATAATCCGGTTCGTTCATCACTTAGGGTTAGATGGGATTAAGTAAACCTTATTGATCATGGATGCATATGTCTGGTCAAGGATCCGAAAGGTCTAGATCGATGTACTTTTCGCCGGACACAGGGAGGGGTTCAAGTCCACAGTTTGGTCCGGAGGAATGGGGTCCGCATTTTGGGGATGAAAAAGGGGAGGAATCGTTTCCAAGCATATTCGAACCAAATATGTATATGTCTGAATGGGATGTACCCGTCGCGACGCCGAGGTACACACCATCGAGTTCTACTCGGTACAATATGCCTGAGAATATGTACCAGCCGGCACCAGGATTTTCACCAATTGGTCAGTTCGCTGCCAATCCGAACCAGAATGTGCCAAGGGGAGACCAAGTTCGTGGAGGAGGCCCGAATGAGCCGAGTGTACCAGAGACTCAGCAAACAGTTAAGATGATTCAAGATCTTTTGAATCACATGATCAAACAGCAGCAACAGAACCAAGGAAATCGATCAGGAGAAACTCCATCAGACCACTTTCTAAGATTGGTGGTGATGATGAGGAATGTAGGACTTCACAAGTTCAAAGGAGATCAGAACACGATCCTAGCAGATGCATGGATAAGAGAATTGGAGACTAACTTTGAAATGTCAAGATGTCCAGAGGAATTTAGAAGACCAATCACAGTCAACTTCTTAGAAGAGGATGCTCGTGCATGGTGGGATAGCGTAATTCCTCGCTATCGATACCAGTCTATATCATGGGGGATATTCAGGAGAGAGTTTGAGCAGGGCATTGAAACGGAACAAGGTGATATGAGTGTTCGAGCCTATGGAAAATTTTTCACTAGACTTCGGAGATATTTGTATCAAGGTAATGACGATGAGATAGCTATGGCCCGAAGATTCTTTAACGGACTCAGGCCATATATAAAGGGAAGGTTGCACGCTGTGACATATAGAAGCATTGCAGAAGTGGAAGAGAGAGCGGTGAGTGTTGAGGAGGGCATTGAAACGGAAAAAGAGATTATGGCCCAAGAGAAAAAGAAGGAACGAGTGCAGCAAAATAAGGTTGTGAACTTTCGAAAGGTGAATCAAGTAGCGGGAAGAAATTGGGGTGCAGGTCGTGGTAAAGTCAGTATGACTATTAACCAAGGAGGACGTACCGTGAGCAACATGGATCCTAGGGGATGCTATGTGTGTGGTCAACTTGGGCATTTTGCTCGAGCTTGTCCAACCGTTGTGGAAGCGAAGAATACTAGTCTGTCGTTTGTCACATGTTTCTACTGTGGCGAGATGGGACACTATGCGACCTCATGTCCATCGAAGCCAACCAAACTGAACGCCCAAACTGTGAATCGTGCCCAGCCAGTGCAGCAAGTGAAGGAACCCCCAGCGAAGAAGCAAGCAATCCCAGAAAATGGTTTTGCTTTAGGAGTAGAGCCACCCAAACCTCCAAAGCCTACGAAAAGCCCTAAAACAGGTTTGATTGGGGTCTAACTCTTTTGTGATTGATTGTGAGTTTGTGTGATTGTGTGTTTAGCTTTTGCATTGCATTTTTATATTTGCCTTGCATTTAGGAACATTACTTGTTGGTGGTAACCCCACACATGTATTGTTCGATTCGGGAGCGTCCAATAGTTTTGTGACTCCCGAAGTGGCCGAAAAGTTCAGAGATTTGTGTGAAGAGGAAGAACTGAACATCAATGTCTACACTGCTGGTAATCAACCGCCTCTGAAGACAAGAAGATTGTTCAAGGAAGTGTCAATAGTCTTGCAAGATACAAACCTCTCGGTGAATCCTCTAGTGATGCCGTTGGAGAGGTTTGATGCTATTTTTGGAATGGATTGGTGATGTTCATATATTTTACCTTGTTTTCCCTTAGTTTATTCACAACTTTTGCATCTTTTGCTATCCATTTAGGCCATTATTGTGTAACTTTAGGACTAATCATGCATTAGAGTGTAGTTGCATTGCATTTGCATCTTTTCATGCATAAACAGGTGATTTTGGAGCTTAAGGAGCATGGAAGCAATGCTGAGGAGAAGTGAAGCTGTCCTGAGGAGAAAACAACAGAGTTAAGGCTGTAGAATCAAGGTCCGGAGTCCAACTCGAGCGCACCACTCGACCACCACTCGACCGTGTGCTGAGGAGGACTCGACCGAGTGGAGAATGCACGAGAGAAGCCAGCTCGACCAGCCACTCGACCGAGCACTGGTCGAGTTGACCGAGCCGTTGACCACTTTGACTTTTTGTATTTTTAGGGCTTCCACCTCACCTCCTATATAAGGCCCTTGTACTTGCAGCCACAAAAGAGTCCAGCTTTTTAGAGAGTCTAAAACCTAGTTTTTACCTTTTTTAGATATTATTCCTTTTGCACTTTTATTTTATTTTTAGATGTTGTACTTGTTTGAGAGAGAAAGACTAGATTCTTATATTTTGTTTGTTTCATAACTTTCAAAGTATTAAGATTTCGAGTTTTATTCCTTCATCAATATTGTAGATCTCTGTTTCATCTCTCTAATGATGCAAGTTTCATTATTTTCTGGGTTTTTGACATATTTCACCATGTGTTCTTGTGAGTAGTTTGTTTAGGACCTTGAGGATGGGTTAGGCTGGGTTGATCTTGTGGTTTGTTTGATTTGGTCAAGCTTGACTGTTGTAGATCTCTTCTAGGCTAGATGATCTTAATGCTAATCCTATATCTGAGAGGGTAGGGTTTGATTTCAAGCATCTTAGCATCACACCAATGTCTAAGGAGCATAGATAAGGCTAGATCTAGAGCTTACCATTAGGCTTGCTAAGAGATTAGGAGTCTTGTTTGGTTTGAGATGTATTGCTTAATGCCTGCTTGTGTAGATTCTTTTCTTTGTGAGAACAAGTCTAGAATTGCATAGGTTTGATTGTTTCTTGCCATGAGAGTGGATTAAAGATGTATTAGAATAGTATGTCTAGAGATCAGCTCAATGTTTGCTTGAGATTTGTTGACCAAGTTAGATAACCACAATGATTAGCTCAGCCCATGAATCCCTCCTCAAGGCCTTCTTTGTTTATTGAAATCCTAGTTTAAATATCATTGCTTGTTTGTTGTTTGATTGGTTTTAGTTTTGCTCTGTTTTTCTTGTGTTGCTCTGTTTTCACGTTTAAGTCTAGCTCGACCACCCACTCGACCTACACTCGGTCGAGTGCTGCTCGAGTTCATCCCCAGAACTTGTGTTTTTTGATTTGTGATTGTCTTGTTTCATTCCTGTTTCATTTCCATTGCATTCACGTAGTTTCCTGTTCATTACTTGTCTTGCATTAGTCCATTAGCTTAGTTTCTATCTTTGTTCTAGTTTCATTATAGCTTCAAGTTGTTTGTTCTGTTTGCATTTAGTATCCTGTTCTAGTTGTTTTTACTTTCTGCATTTCATATCTCATTTTAGGATTGTTAGTGACAAACAATCTTTACAATTGGCTTGACTTAGACTCATATGCACATCTTAATTGTTCACAATCACTCAGATAGGATTGACACCTCTTATACTGCAACTGCATAAGGGGAATTGAAACACCCTGACTTCTATTCATTCCATACATCATCATTCCATACATCATTCATTCATACACCACAAAGAAAGTCAGTTTCAATTTGGCGCCGTTGCCCATTTGAGTGTGTTTTTGTGACAATTATTATCAAAAGAAGTCTAAGATTAAGTTCGTTTATCCACTTGTCCACTACTGATCTCGTTTCTTCTACTGCTTGTCTGTGATTGAGTTTCAGGTACCAGCTCGACCACCAACTCGACCACCACTCGACCGAGCTGTGATCGAGCACTTGAGCGAGCCAGAAGCCGGATCCAAATAGCCATTACTTCCCAGTCGACTCGACCACCCACTCGAGCCTGCGCTCGACCGAGTACCTGTTCGAGTCAGTAATGATGTACAACAACAGTATGTTCAATTACATACCCATGCAACATCAACCAGTATACCAGGCTGAATTGTATCCCTCTCCATGGTTCCAGACCTCACAAGCTCAAGAACCTGACTTAAGAGCTATGATGCAACAACTGTTGCTTGGGCAAGCCACTAAGCAGATTGAGGAAGCAAGGCAGTTTGCTGAGCTGCACCAAACGTTGAATTCTTATTCTACTGGAGTGAATAACCAGTTGGAGAGACTGAGCTCTACAATCACGAACATGGAGAGTTGCATGACTTCTACTTCCTCTCCTACACCAAACCAACTTCAACACCCAAGGGAATGCACTGCCAAGGCCATTCATCTCAATGAGGCAGAAGTCACTGCGGACAGTGAAGTTCAAGCTGGGGAGGATTGGTCATTTCTTGAAGCTCAGAGTGAAGTTTGTGCAAAGCAGACTGAATCCGGTAGTGCACTCGACCATGTGCTCGAGCCAGCACTCGACCGAGTGCCTGATCGAGTGGTCGATCGAGCTGAGGACACAGAAACTGTTAAGCCCGCTAAGTACATTCCTCCTGCTTACAAACCGCCTCTACCATTCCCAGGACGTTTCAAGGCACAGAAGCTGAAGGAACTAAGGGAAATCATTGAGAGAAAGGAAATGATGGCTTTGCAACAAGAGAAAGTATTGGCCATTCAACAAGAGGTTGTCATTGAGGAGAAGGAGGAAGATAGAGGACCTCCTTTGGAAAAATATGCTCACCATCCTGCACTCAAGGACATGCTTCTTGAATTATCCAAGCAGAAGGCTCAAGACCAAGACATGAAGGATTTGAAAGAGATTGGGAAAGCTATTGTACCAACAAAACTTGAAGATCCAGGTCCATTCAATCTACCTTGCTCCATCAGCTACCTTCACTTCAACAAATGCTTGTGTGATCTTGGAGCATCTGTTAGTGTCATGCCCTACTCTATAGCAGAAAAGCTTGGACACACTGAATTCAAGCCAAGCAATCTCTACATAAGTCTAGCTGATGGTTCACACAAAGATGTAGTTGGTAAATTGGAGAGCCTCCTAGTCAAGATAGGCAAGGCAAGAATTCCCACTGATTTCATCATAATAAAGATGGATAAAGAGGTAGAGGATCCAATCTTGCTTGGGAGACCATTCCTTGCCACAGCAGGAGCAATCATTGATGTTAAGGAGGGGCTGATAAGGTTGAACATATCTGAAGGTTTGACTATGGACTTTGATATTACAAATCCATCTAACCTACCAACCATTGGAGGTCAACCATTTAAGATTGAAGATAAGGCTGATTTTGGGGTTTTGAGAGAAGAAGAGACTTCAACAGCTAAGGTCACATCTCATGAGGAATCAGTTCAAGATCTTCAAGTTCAGCTCAACAAGAGGTCTTTGAAGAAGGCAAGACCAAGACTCAAACTTAAGAAGAAACAAAGTTCAAGTGTTAAGGAAGTAGTGATCAAGAAGGAACACCAAGGTTACCAAGTCGAACCAGGGGGGATTTCATCACCTCCTTGGTATCTAAACAAAGCCTAAGAAGGCAATCAAAAGTCAAGCTTAGTGACTCTAAACAAGCTCACTAGGGAGGAAGTCCCTAAGGTATCCATGTACATATTGTTTAAGGTTTTTGGTATTTTGATTTTAGTTTTGGTATTTTCATGATCAGGGAAGCAAGGGAGGCCAGATAGAAGAAGAAAAGGAGACTCGCGGTCCAGCTCGACCCCCCCACTCGAGCACGTACCCGACCGAGTCACGGTCGATCGCCATCGTCGAGCTGCCCCAATCTCCACCTCCAAGTCACCAGCAAGACCCCAACTACTCCTATGACAGCATGCAGATGGATGTGGACAACTACTTCCACAATCCCTAAGGTACCACTATCACCTTCCCTTGTAGATATCATTGCATTTGACATTGTGTTTTGTTTTTTGTTTTTCATCTTGAATCCTCAATCAAATTTCTTTCACACAGGGACTGTGTGATTTAAGTTTGGGGGAGGGTTTGAGATAGCATTTGACATTGTATTTTGTGATTCTTATTTCAAATTTTTAGCATAATCATGTTAATACTTTCATAGCATCTAAGGCATAGAAAAACCCTAAAAATTTGAAAATTTTTGCAAAAATCTTTATAAAAAAAAGAGTGTTCATGTAGTTGCACTGCACATTAGGATCTTGTTTAGCATGTTTCATGTAGGATTGTATAGTACTTGCATTAGGGATCTATGATGAGTATTCCCTTATTAGCTTGTTTATTCACTAGACTAGGATCAATACCCAAGTTAATAGTACTTTGATGCTAGTTGAGTGGTTAGAATAAGATTGAACCAGGCCTTGAATTCCTACATTGCATTTGCTCTAAATTGAAGCATGTTGAGATTTGAAACCATTTCCTATTTACAAGAACCTAATATTGACTTTCAATTATCAATGTGTGCAATGCTTTAAACTCATGGATACCACATACATATTTGGATCATCTTTTTCCTTTTTACCACTCTTGTTGATCCAAGTAGCTGATTTCCTCATTAAGAATCAGTTCCCCTACCCCTAAACCAAACCTTCTTTCAAGCCATGTTTATTCTTGTGTGTGTGAGGCCTATTTTTGGGATTGAGCTTGGTAGAAAGTGTTAGGTTTGAACTGACAAGAGTAAAGCCTTGTGTAGTTCTAGTTTGCATTTTTCAAACTAGATAGGACTAGGTGGTTCACTTGTTGGGTTTGGGACTTGGCTATTATGAAAAGAAAAGAGGAAAAAGAGAAAGAAAAGGTTAGGGTCTTTAGGAGGGGAATGTGTTTAAGAAAATTTAAAGTCTAGTGAAAGAATGGGAAGAATAAGGTTGTTTAAAGATGGTTCTAGTTAAAGAAAAGAAAGAAAGGAAAGAGAAGTCTAGCAAAATGCTTTTATGTCTTAAGAATAAGAAGAAAAGAGAACCATAGCAAATAAGTAAGAATCCCCCATTCCACTAGAAAGATCAAATAAGAAACCTCTCCTAAGACTTTAAAACCAAAAGAGAAAAGGGTGAAAAAGAAGAAAAGAAGTTAAAGGGTAGCACTAGGACCAATTGGGTTTAGATTGATAGGATAAACACTTTGGGTACCTTTGGGTAGACAAGGTTTTGTTCTTGTATGTGTCTAAGTGTTCTTACCTTTAGCATTCTTCTAAAGCTTAATTCATTTTTTATGAGAGAACCTTGATATTGATAAACCCTACTCTAAAAAGAGACCATCATTGTCTCTAAACCTTTTACTGCCAAGCCAAATGAGTTTAAGCATTGCATAGAATTGATTCATGTTCTTGATTAATGAATGTTAAAGGAAATGGTTGATTTGAATGCATGTGGATGTCTAAGGCTCAAATCAGTGAAGGTTGTGATATGCTTGTCTAAAGTCTTTAAGTATAGCTCATTCAACTTGCATCATAGTACTAGTAACTTGGACATTGATTCTAGATAGTCTATTTGCAAGCTTTAGGAGCTGAGATCCCACTTTCAAACCTCACCTACCTTCTTTTGTCTTTGATTATTTGCTTGAGGGCAAGCAAAGACTAAGTTTGGGGGTGTTGATGTTCATATATTTTACCTTGTTTTCCCTTAGTTTATTCACAACTTTTGCATCTTTTGCTATCCATTTAGGCCATTATTGTGTAGCTTTAGGACTAATCATGCATTAGAGTGTAGTTGCATTGCATTTGCATCTTTTCATGCATAAACAGGTGATTTTGGAGCTTAAGGAGCATGGAAGCAATGCTGAGGAGAAGTGAAGCTGTCCTGAGGAGAAAACAAGAGAGTTAAGGCTGTAGAATCAAGGTCCGGAGTCCAACTCGACCGCACCACTCGACCACCACTCGACCGTGTGCTGAGGAGGACTCGACCGAGTGGAGAATGCACGAGAGAAGCCAGCTCGACCAGCCACTCGACCGAGCACTGGTCGAGTTGACCGAGCCGTTGACCACTTTGACTTTTTGTATTTTTAGGGCTTCCACCTCACCTCCTATATAAGGCCCTTGTACTTGCAGCCACAAAAGAGTCCAGCTTTTTAGAGAGTCTAAAACCTAGTTTTTACCTTTTTTAGATATTATTCCTTTTGCACTTTTGTTTTATTTTTAGATCTTGTACTTGTTTGAGAGAGAAAGACTAGATTCTTATATTTTGTTTGTTTCATAACTTTCAAAGTATTAAGATTTCGAGTTTTATTCCTTCATCAATATTGTAGATCTCTGTTTCATCTCTCTAATGATGCAAGTTTCATTATTTTCTGGATTTTTGACATATTTCACCATGTGTTCTTGTGAGTAGTTTGTTTAGGACCTTGAGGATGGGTTAGGCTGGGTTGATCTTGTGGTTTGTTTGATTTGGTCAAGCTTGACTGTTGTAGATCTCTTCTAGGCTAGATGATCTTAATGCTGATCCTATATCTGAGAGGGTAGGGTTTGATTTCAAGCATCTTAGCATCACACCAATGTCTAAGGAGCATAGATAAGGCTAGATCTAGAGCTTACCATTAGGCTTGCTAAGAGATTAGGAGTCTTGTTTGGTTTGAGATGTATTGCTTAATGCCTGCTTGTGTAGATTATTGTCTTTGTGAGAACAAGTCTAGAATTGCATAGGTTTGATTGTTTCTTGCCATGAGAGTGGATTAAACATGTATTAGAATAGTATGTCTAGAGATCAGCTCAATGTTTGCTTGAGATTTGTTGACCAAGTTAGATAACCACAATGATTAGCTAAGCCCATGAATCCCTCCTCAAGGCCTTCTTTGTTTATTGAAATACTAGTTTAAATATCATTGCTTGTTTGTTGTTTGATTGGTTTTAGTTTTGCTCTGTTTTTCTTGTGTTGCTCTGTTTTCACGTTTAAGTCTAGCTCGACCACCCACTCGACCACCCACTCGACCTACACTCGGTCGAGTGCTGCTCGAGTTCATCCCCAGAACTTGTGTTTTTTGATTTGTGATTGTCTTGTTTCATTCCTGTTTCATTTCCATTGCATTCACATAGTTTCCTGTTCATTACTTGTCTTGCATTAGTCCATTAGCATAGTTTCTATCTTTGTTCTAGTTTCATTAAGCTTCAAGTTTTTTGTTCTGTTTGCATTTAGTATCCTGTTCTAGTTGTTTTTACTTTCTGCATTTCATATCTCATTTTAGGATTGTTAGTGACAAACAATCTTTACAATTGGCTTGACTTAGACTCATATGCACATCTTAATTGTTCACAATCACTCAGATAGGATTGACACCTCTTATACTGCAACTGCATAAGGGGAATTGAAACACCCTGACTTCTATTCATTCCATACATCATCATTCCATACATCATTCATTCATACACCACAAAGAAAGTCAGTTTCAATTGGTTGTCGGAACACCAAGCCCATATAGACTGCAGCAGAAGCAGAGTTGTATTTGAAAATGGAGGAAGGACACCTCTAGTTTTCAACGGAATTAGCCCAAGTAAGACGACATACTTCGCATCGGCAGTAAGGATTGGAAGATCGTGCGATGAAGAGAATGTTTACCTAGTCACTCGTACCGCCATGGGAGGAGATGACAAGGGAGACATGGGAGTGGAGGACATCATAGTAGTCGGGGACTATGAAGATGTATTCAGGCCATTAGAAGGATTGCCTCCACCAAGGAACCATCCTTTTACCATAAATCTTGAGCCCGGAGCTGCCCCGATTGCTAAAGCACCGTATCGCATGGCACCAGCCGAGTTGGCTGAACTCAAAACTCAGTTAGAGGATTTGTTGGAGAAGGGTTTTATTCGACCGAGTTCATCGCCATGGGGAGCCCCAGTGCTTTTTGTCAAGGAAAAGGACGAAAGTATGCGTTTGTGTATTGATTACCGAGGAATCAATAACATAACCATCAAGGATAAGTATCCGTTACCACGGATTGATGAGCTGTTAGATCAACACAGAGGAGCAAGTTGGTTTTCGAAGATTGATTTAGCCTCCGACTATCATCAAATCTCGATTGCAGAACAAGATGTGATGAAGACGACATTTCAGACAAGATAAGTCCAGTACGAGTTCGTGGTAATGCCGTTTGGACTTACCAATGCACCGGCAGCATTCATGCGTCTAATGAATAAGGTTTTCCATGATTATTTGGATCGATTCGTGATAATATTCATCGATGACATCCTTATATATTCACGGAGTGTAGAGGAGCATGAGGAGCATTTGGAGAAGGTATTGGAAATACTAAGGGAGAAAAAGTTGTTCGCTAAGTTAAACAAGTGCAAATTCTGGCAAAGGGAAATCAGATTCTTAGGACACCGAGTTTCAGAGCAAGGCGTATCCGCCGACCTAGAAAAGATTGCTGCAATTCAGGATTGGCAGAAGCCGACAACAGTGTCAGAGGTCAAAAGTTTCTTAGGCCTGGCCGGCTATTACCGGAAGTTTGTAAAGGGATTTTCATCCATTGTGAAACCTTTGACGCGACTCACTGATAAGGGAGTACCTTTTATTTGGAGTGAAGAGGTGGAAGAAGCTTTTAGGAAGCTAAAAGGAGCATTGACAACGACACCAATTTTAGCTCTTTCTGAGCCAAATCAGTCGTATGCTGTGTACACAGATGCATCAAGAGTTGGCGTTGAATGCGTTCTAATGCAATGAGATAGAGTAAATTGCGTATGCCTCCAACAGTTAAGGAAGCATGAGGAAAACTACTCCACTCATGACCTAGAAATGGCAGCCGTGGTGTTTGCGTTAAGGATATGGAGATCATATTTGTATGGAGAAGCTGTTCAGGTATTTACTGATCATCAAAGTCTTAAATACTTGTTCACGCAACCAGATCTTAATTTGCGCCAGAGAAGGTGAATGGAATTCATTGCCGATTATGACTTGAAGATCCAGTACCACCCAGGCAAAGCGAATGTAGTGGCAAATGCACTAAGCCAAAGGAAAGCACAAGTTGATGCCGAGAAAGACGTGGAGTCTCTAGCAGATGAATTGAAGAAGGTAAGGCTTCTAGACTTAGAAGGAGAATCTAGTGAGCCATTGGGTTTACAAGCTGTAACTCAAGCGAGCCTACTACATCAAATTCGCAAAGAGCAACCCAAGGATGAGAACCTGAAGAAAATTATCGAGGAATTGAAGAGTTTAGACGGACCAAATGCTAGTGGTTACCACTTAGCAGATGATGGCACCTTACTCCTTAATGGGAGAATAACTGTACCTGACTGGGGTGGACTAAGAGAGGAGATATTGAGAGCAGCCCACAGTTCAGTGTTAAGTATACATCTTGGAAGTGCGTAGGTATTATCATTGGCCTGGATTGAAGAGAGCAGTAGCAAAATGGGTAAGCCAATGTGATTCATGTCAAAGAATCAAGGTAGAGCATCAAGTGCCAGCAGGATTGCTTCGCAACTTGCCCATACCAACATGGAAATGGGTCTCTATCTCGATG